>NC_064601.1:69469488-69764488 GCF_943734735.2 Anopheles gambiae | reverse complement strand
ACAATGCGGTAGCCACTTGCTCGTGATGTGCAAAAAGTTGATTTTGTAGGCGCTTACAAGCACCCTTGTGAAATTTCAGGTGATATTTCGGATTACGGGATTAATTTAGAACAATTGGCAGCCGTGTTGGTTTGTAAAATGTTTGCTACAATTCACTGTGCTTGCTGAAATTGCGTGGTGTCTGTGAGCGCTTACTGAACCATCTACACTTGCGGCGGCAAAATACAGTATAAAAACTGTATAAAACAACACAAAACATGTATGAACATGAATTGAGGAACTGGGAATCTCAGCGCATCAATAAAAACTCAATTTAAAATAAATATTTCATCATTTTTTAATCGCTACCAACTACTGAAAAATCAGTAATATGAGAATGACTTTACTGGGATTTCAGTAAACGATCTGTCATTTTGGTGAGCACCGGACATTACTGAATGATTCAGTAAACATTCTTTTTACTGAAAGGATTACTGAAACTTCAGTTAAAAAAATTTCAGTAAAATTTTACTGAAGTTCAGTAAAAAAAGTTTTCTGTGCAAAGCAGGAACAGTATAAGCATTAAACCCAAAACAGGAACTTAGTGACAAACACCATTGGTTTTATCAACAAAAGACAAACGAAACCAGCTTAGTGAAAACAATAACTTTCCAACATACAACCCTGAACCATAGGTGCGAAACCTTTAACAGGATAGGATTATGCCCATCCAACATCTATCGACTTCTCATTTGAAGAGTTTAGGTATGTCCCCCTGCCCAAGGTAAAGCCTCTAAACTCCAACGTTTCCAGTAAGGGAAATCTCCTAAAGGCCGGGTTACATTGATCGTACTTCGTGGTGTAATTTTGATATTCACTAGCGCATCTGGCGGCGGCTGGTGGAAGCTTTTTTTGGTCGTCGGGGGAATGGTCGTGTTGGATCTCAAAATTTATTAGTTTTTACACCGTTTTTTATGCGAAAACGGCTGAAATACTTGCACAATATGTTTGTCTATCATTTAGAAAGCTTTTTCAGTCCAGTTAAAGTAAAAATATAGAAAAATAACATATTTTCTGGAGCGGCTCCACATTGTTTAGCAAAATGCTTCGGTCAGCCGCCGCCAGATGCGCTAGTGAAAATCGAAATTACACTTGCGAGTACGATCAATGTAGCCCGGCCTTAAGGGTTTCTGTGATCGCCTGGACGATCAAATGTCGAAAATCCGCATCGAAACAGTATCCACCACAGTTCTGCTTATTTCGGCAAACGATGACCTTCCTCAAACGATGTTTGAAGGCCACCCTGGCCAACGCGAGTTCAAAGTTAATACATGGCAACCGTCCCAAAATCGAACAAACCGTGACTACCTCAAAGCATATCATAATTGGTTCCGTTTTGGAAAATTTGGCCAGAACACGATTTGATAGTGACTCTGGTAATAACGCTGGCTCCAAAGTCGGTGCTGCTTCTAGGTCAACCACGGTAAACCTCGAAACATTAGAAGGTGCAGCTCGACACGTGGCTGAAGCTGATGACGACGGTGATTTTGACGGTCCAGCTGAAGATGATCATGGTTGGGGCGGTGCAGTTGATGATGATGGAGGTTTTGATGGTCTAGTTGATAGCTTTAGGGGCCCTGTTGATGATGATGGTGGTTTTGGCGGTGCAACTGATGATGATGATAGCTTTAACGGCCTAGGTGCTAGCTTTAGCGACCTAGCTGATAGCTTTAGCGGCCCAGCTGATGATGATGGTGGTTTTGGCGGCCTTGTTGATGATGATGGCGGTTTTGGCAGTGCATTTGATAAAGATAAGTTTAGCGGTCTATCTGATGATGATGGTTTTCCGCGCATTGCCTCATTCATCGTCGACATCATTCCAGCTGATAGTGTTGCATGCTGTTGTGCCCATAATGGTTTTAAGCAACGGGTTAGACAGGCTAATGCTATGGAGATTTGCCCCCGTTCCGCGCAACGGTACGGAATGCGTATTTAAGCACGGGTTTATTTTGCGAATTCTCCCTCTTCGTATTCTTCCGTTTTAACAACGAAAATTTGCTTTACCCCATTCTGTATATATCTTTTTTGTATTGAACTCAATGCTGTAGGTACTAAATGTTACCCCTCACTACAGTGTCGATAACCCTGAACTGATGTGAAATCAACCTTTTCCATGGTTGCCCGGCGTCTTCTATCCATTGTTTTACAGGTGCACAATTTTACCTGGTTTTTAAATCAGGTGAGCTTGAACACTCTCACATTTTATTACCTTTTCCGGTAGGGAATAAAACACAACGACATGTTTAAAAAAAGAGCAAGGAAATACGCATTTCAGGATTTTCCACATGTACTGTTCACATTATTTTCTGTTGAAATTCTAATCATGTTTGCAAGAGTATCCTTCTTTTACAAAAGTAAACCGTTCTATTTTGAACCATACCCTAAACGACACTTATAATGTTAATGTTATCTTATTCGATTTTGTACTTCACAATCACACCGCTATGTAACGGTTATTTAAAAGACATTGTAAGCGAGCTCTATAAAATAATCGCCTTCAACTTGGTGTTCAAGTAGTCTGACTAAATGATTCGTAACGTGGTTGGCACACAACACCCGATTGGTCGATCCAGAATCGTGAGGGGATAGATATCACTAGCATGTACCCGTAAGTACGTTTTTTCCATAATATCTGTACTAATAAAAAAATCTGTTACCAGCTGATCTTCCTTCAATACCAGGGTAGCATGCATGCAAGAAGGATACGCTTCAACGGGAAAGATAGAGATGAGTACTGCAATGGGCGGTAATAAGACAGATAGATAAAGATATACCTTTTTTCCTTTTTTTCAATCACATGGCACGATCAAATGGTGCCGCCATTTTATGCGCGCACCGGAACAGCACACCAATTACGAGAGTAGCTCACTCCGCGAGAGAGAGTAACTCATTATCAATACAACCATTGAAACGCGCCGCCATAAAATCAAAACAAAGCGCTCAAAAAAGTCGCACAGGCCTTCCATCATGACTACTTTTATGACAGATTGCGTCGCAAAATGTAAACATTGCTCGTGTGGCGGGTTTTGTAGTGGTGTCATTTATTTTGTTTACACCCTGTACCGCATCGTTTAGTTTTTCATTCTTAGGCCGACATGCGGCCGCGGACTTCCGCTTGCTGAAAAATGTATGGATATGATAGTTCGGGAATGTTGCCGTTGACACTTTGTATATGGGTTTGACAGCAGGTGGAATTCCGGTCCGTGTATTTTTGGCCTTAAATGTCCTAAAAGTAACTAATAATCATTCCCCGAGCTGTTTAGTACATAATTTAAATGAAACTAACATGTGAATGATGAGAATGATCCAAGCTGCAGTCCAAGAAGTGCGAAAGTGACAGCTCTACAGTAAAACTACTTACAACTCGCTGAACATGTCTATGTAATCCTCGACAACCCTGTATCACGCACACAGCAAATACCTTCTCACATTATTTTGCCAGTTTTTCTAACAACAAATTATGTATTCAAGTTCAAAAGGCTGGTAAGTGTTTTTACACATTCTATTAATATGTTATGTGAGTTTTTGTGGGCTGCGAAGGGTCCAAATAATTGTCTGTTCTGTGTAGGTGTAGCTCTTCCCGAATCGTGTCCAATGTCGCCGATTGTTCAGCACAAAAATTGCAGGTTATGTGTAAAGGTATAGATTACGCTTGTATGCAAATCACCAAAATATGTTATGCTTTGTAGACTATGGATCATTTCAATGAAAAACGACGGCTGTCGCCAAGCAGAACTGCAGATTGCTCCTGAGGCGAAGGTAGCGTCGACGCCTCGCTTAACGTTGGTTAACACTTTCACCGCCAGCCTGACTGTCACAGTTTTTGAGTGAGCACGTAGCGCATGGCAAGAGAGCGATGAGAGCGACAGTTTCTCGTGCGATTGTTATCACTCTTTTGTTTCATTGCGATAAGCGGCGTAGCACATGTCGTTCTCGTTCTCTCTTTCCTACCTCATTCGTTCTCAAGAGAATCACTGAGCGTCAGATGCAAAGCTTGAACGGTGAGCAAAAGCGTCATGCGAATTTATATGACACGGCGCTTAAAGTGTTAAGCAAAACCTTGCCCGCCAGGGCCATACGCCGGTAGCGAGCCAAGCGCAGCCAGAACCTTCTGGGATGGGCTCAGCGATCGCACGGCTTCCTAGCTCGTTCCGAATAGTTCGAAAGCCAGCACCAGCAACGGAAACGGCAGCGGCAACGGTAACAATAACGGCCGAACCGGTTACAACAACCGCCCGGAATAGCACGCATACTTTTGTATGCGCACCAGGGCCAGCGCACCACCGTCGATCAGCTCGATGGGCACAGTGCCCAAGAAAGTGCACCCGATAGCTTCTATTGCATGCAAAATAACCTCTCACACTCCTGCTTCTAATCCAAGGCCGTATGCCTAACCCCATCCATCCAGCAAAGAAGCAATGCTTCCACAAAGCATGTCCAATTTCATGGACACTGGTTTAAAAAAGCTGGATGGTATAGAATTAACAATTCAGGAGGAGCGCCAGGAGCAGAAAGCGCAACGAGTAAAGCTTGAGATCTTGGAAGCTGCCGTGCAGCTGATGCAGCCTAGCCTGAAAAAGCACGGGGGCATGCTACAGATACTCAAGAACTCGACTACCACGGCGGAAGGATTTCTCAACCAGATCAGAGCCACCATTTTTGCCGAGCCGCTTACTTCCACCGGAACAGTGCCAGAAGGCTTCTGTGTGAAAGCAATGAGTACCGGAGAGCAGGTCGTCGAATTTGAACAAAAATTAGCTGACAATGAATATTTTAAACATGTGGTAGATTGGCTGCGCTATCACATAACTTCAGGTAATTCGACCACAAGAATGACGCAGGCGCTGAAAGCTATATTCAAGCCGGAAGCTATCGCGGCGTGCGGACGGAAAGGCGCGAAGGGGAAAGATGCGCTAAAAGATTGTAATACAATTTGCCTACTGTTTGAAACAGTAGGCAGTACAACAAAATTTACAGTAACACACCTAGGTGTGAAAAACTTTCTTGTAACGAAGTTTAGGTATGGGGAGTATAATATAAAAAAGAAGCTTTAAATATTGCTGAAGCAAACAATGATACGGAGCAACAGCAGGAGGAACAATATTTAAAATTTAGGTTTATTTTTTCCATTATCTAGAACTAGTGTATTGTATTTATATGTAGTGCTGTATTTTCCATTGTGGATAGGATCAGCTAGGATACGCTTTTTTAAAACGAATTTCATAACTAAAGGAGGATATGATTGTATTAGTGTTCTACCTACAGATGGACACCTTCTATTTGCTGACGACTTGAAGATATTTTTTCCTGTGTCCTCTATTGTTGATTGACAATCGCTTCAGAGCTTTTTACATAAATTTTCATCTTGGTGCTCGTCTAATGAGTTAGTGCTTTGTCCCCCTAAATGCTGTGTTGTCTCTTTTGGTCGTCCTAACAGAAAAATTTCATAGAACTACTTTTTTGGTCAAACTCAGATAATAAGAGAGTCTTCAATTAAGGACCTTGATGTTTGACTCGATGACATCCTCACATGCAACTACCAGATCAACCATGCTGTTGCTAAAGCGAACAAAGCTCTGGGACTCATAATTCGTCTTGCCTCTGAGCTGGGTTCGATCTATATTGGATTACGCTAGTCTTGTGTGGACCCCGGCTGGAGGTGCCGCTATGCAGAGACTAGAGAGAGGGCAGAGTCCGCCTGTGCCCTCTTATTGTCTCCGCTGTCGGATGTTGGGCTTGTTGGAAATAAAATCCCGACATTTACACGCGCAGTCTTCCTTCATTGCAGGCCTCCTGACCTCCAATATCGATGCTCCTTCGCTCCTCAGTTCTATTCCTATTCACGTTCCTTCTCGTCGTCTCCGCGACAGACCTCCCATTTGTATCCCCTCCCACCGTTCTGTTTTGGTCATAAAGAACCATTTTGGAGAGCTTGCGCTTTTGCGAATGGTAATTATAATATCTTTCTTTCGCGAGGTAATTATAATTACAATTACATTATAAGTGTAATAAGCATCTACTTCGTGTTTTAATGTTTATTACTTACAGGTAGATGGAAGCTGATAGATGGAAGCTGGTAGCCCTTCAGCAGCGGGAACGGGCTGTGTTTCGGCATAACTCCGGAACACCACAAAGGATCGACAGCACGGTTCGTGTAAGTGTTCGGATTGATGGAAGGTTTCTGTTAGCTGGTAGGCTTTCTATCACGTATAAGTATTATTATCTCCTTCATGTTTTAAAGTATTTTATTTTTCTTCAGGTTGCTGGTAGCTGGTAATCCTTCAGCAGTGGGAACGGGCTGTGTTTCCGCATCCTTCCGGAACGTCACAAAGGATCGACAGCACGGCTTGTGTAAGTGTTCGGATTGATGGAAGGTTGCTGGCAGCTGTATATATATATATTTATATATACAGGGAGGCATCGTAGCAGTGATACACCTATTCGAGTACTCTTTTTGTGTTTTCTGTCACTGTGTGTCAAACTCATGGGTATATTTTGACAACTTAATTAATGACATGGATTAAGCAGAAACTGTCCCATCTCAATTTAAGTCGATTATTCGTCTACCGGGCAGCAATCAATACGAGGAGACAGGCACGATTGTTCCAAAAACAGAAACCGGGCAAAAAACGGAGTGTCCGGACTCCAGCGGTGATCCAAACGATTTATATTAATATATATCCGTGCAAATCGATTAATCGGCAACCGTCCGGTCCCGAGCTCCCTGGATAATCGACGTTCTATAAAGGTATATACGGGTACCCATGTACATATTGCCCGTAAAAATATTTATCCATTTACAGTTATGTTATATACAGGGTGTGCGGGCTAAATTTGACACCTGGCATTTGGGTTTATATCTCAGGGTTGAGTTAACGTATCGAAATGATTGATATGTCATTCGATTGCTAAAAGTTGTGCGAACAAGTATAAAAAATGTCCAGCTCCGTAAATATGTGGAACCCGTCCGAATTGTACAAGCGCGTAACGTGTGTTATGATGGTTCGTGCCGGCCATAAGAATGCCGAAATTCGGAAAAAAACAATACGGTGGCCAATGGGCGGCCGTACGTTTGGCAGCAGGATTCTGCACCATGCCATACGGCCGTAAACACGCCAATGGCTCACTGCCAATTTCGACCGATACACCAGCACTGACGTTTGGCTCCCAAACCCAGCTTCCCTGACCTTAATCCTATGGATTACTTTGTGTGGGGCACAGTTGAGCGGGACACCAACAGGTCCTGCAATACCAAAGCGGAGCTGGTGGCCAGAATAAAGGCCGTGTTTGCAGCCATCCCCAGAGACATGGTTGTCCGGGCTTGCGCGCGGTTCCGGAAGCGGGTGCAGGCGGCCATCAACGCGGAGGGGGGATACTTCGAATAAAAAATGCGGCAAACATGGTAAGCTAAACTTTGTAGAACATTTTTTTTAATATTAACATAAATTTGATAAAAATTCCTTTCCTATTCCCTAAGAAACTGTCAAATTTATCTCGAACACCCTGTATGTTTATATAACGACGATTGCGTATACACTTTTTGCCGCTTTTTACATTTTACATACCGTATATGTCGGTGCCGGTCTCGTAGTACAGTCGTCAACTCGTACGACTTAACAACATGCCCGTCATGGATTCAATCCCCAAATAGACCGCGCCGCCATACGTAGGACTGACTATCCTGCTATGGGGGGGAATCAATTAGTCACTGATAGCCAAGCCCACAAGTGGGTACAGGCTGGCCTTGACCGACATCGGTTGTTGAGCCAAAGAAGAAGAAGAAGATATGTCCCAGAATTAAAAAAATAAAATTGGTTAGCCGGATACAACATGAGCTTTCGACCCCTGGTCCAGTTAAAATGAATTCTATCGCCAAAGAGCGGATGCGATACCAATTATCGTCAGAATTGTCAAATGCTCGATGTTTTACGTAGAATTTGTCTACTGGTCGAAACTGACTTTTTGATTTCGAGAACGATCGAATGAATAATCCGTATGCGATGCCAACGTTTGGTCTGTAGCGTTTTATTCTAGTTTTCAGCGGGTGGGGGGGGGGGGGGAATTAGTTAAAAACCTGGAATAAGAGGTCATTCTGTTTTACTCCTAACTATTTAACTTTGCAGTACTTACATCATAATTTGTACATGTTCCCGAAATACGCGAACGTTTATCCAATATCAAATCAATGAATTTATTTAGTGACTATAACATCTCATTAAATGCTACATTACACGAACATTTGCTATATTTTGATTGAAAACTGCGTGATTCGACGTCCGAAATTAGACCCTCATTAATAGCGCATTTCGGGGACAGCCTCTAAATTCAATCGCAATCTCAATCCCAATAGCTATCGCAATCAGAATCCCAGTAGAATCGCAATCCCAAACGAATCGCAAGCTCAATCCCAATCGCAATCCCAATCGAATCGCAATCCTAATCACAATCCCAATCCCAATCCCAATCCCAAACGAATCCCGATCCCAATCGAATCGCAATCCCAATCCCAATCAGAATCCCAATCGAATCCCAATCGAATCGCAATCCGAATCCCAATCGAATCGCAATTCCATTCCCAATCAGGATCCCAATCCCAGTCCCAATCAAATTCCCTATCAGAATCGCAATCCCAATCCCAATCAGAATCCCAATCGAATCTCAAACGAATCGCAAACGAATCCCAATCGAATCACAATCAAATCCCAAACGCAAAGGAATCTTTTAGAAATTCAAATCCTACAAACGGGATCCGATTCGATCGAAATAAAAATAAAAATAAACGTTTCGAATATTGTTGATGGAACGAAAATTTTCCGTTAGACTTCCTAACTCCGGATCACTTTGGTGAGGCTGGCGCAAGTGGCAGAACAAGGCAACCACCACAGCAGCAGCACAGCAGTAACAACAGAGACGACGAGGTGCCTCCGCTATCTCCAGATGAGATTGCCAGCGGCATCAAGCAGCTTAAAAGCATTAAGTCTGCTAGCGGTGATGGACTGGCGGCCGAGCTATTCAAGATGTGACCGGAGAGGCTTACCGTCGAAATGCATCAGCTGATCGTGAAAGTCTGGGAGCAGGAGGAACTACCGGAGGAGTGGAAGTGGGTATTATTCCCCCAGTCTATGAAAAGGGCGACATGCTGGATTGCTCGAATTTTCGAGCCATCACAGTCCTGAATGCCGCCTACAAGATCCTGTCCCAGATCCTGTTCTGCAGACTTGCACCCCTTGCTACAAATTATGTCGGCAGCTATCAAGCTGGGTTTATTGGAGGCAAATCCACCACAGACCAAATTTTCACTCTACAGCACATCCTCCAGAAGTGCCGAGAGCGCCAAATCCCTACGCAACACCTGTTCATCGACTTCAAGGCGGCCTAAGACACCATAGACCGGAAGGAGCTATGGAGCATCATGCAGCGGTACCACTTCCCTGGGAAGTTGATCCGACAGTTAGAAACATCCATGAACGGGGTGCAGTGCAAGGTGAGAGTGACGAACATGCTTTCAGAATCGTTCGAATCTCACCAAGTCTGAGGCAAGGGGACGGACTCTCCTCTTTGCTGTTCAACATCGCTCTAGAAGGTGTCATGCGAAGCGCGGGCTTCGACATCCTGGGCACAATTTTCACCAGATCTCTCCAATTCCTTGGTTTCGCGGATGACATCGACATCTTCGGACGTACAACTGCGGCGGTGTGCAAAGCGTACACCCGACTGAAACGCGAGGCCGAGAGGATTGGATTGAGGATCAATGCGACGAAGACAAAGTTTCTGCATGCCGGAGGCTTTGTACTAGTGTTGGGAGATTCGGGATTCGGAAGATACGAAGATTCAATCCCTAGAAAGATTCGATCGGATCCCGTTTGTAAGATTTGAATCCATAAAAGATTCCATTGCAATTGGATTTGGGTTGGGATTCGTTTGGGATTCGATTGGGATTCGATTTGGATTTTGATTGGGATTGGGATTGCGATTCGATTGGGATTGGGATTCGTTTGGGATTGGGATTGGGATTGTGATTGGGATTGCGATTCGATTGGGATTGCGATAGGGATTGGGCTTGCGATTCGATTGGGATTGCGATTCTACTGGGATTCTGATTGCGATAGCTATTGGGATTGGGATTGCGATGGAATTTAGAGGCTGTCCCCGAAATACGCTATTAATGAGGGTCTAATTTCGGACGTCGAATCACGCAGTTTTCAATCAAAATATAGCAAATGTTCGTGTAATGTAGCATTTAATGAAAAGTTATAGTCACTGAATAAATTATTTGATTTGATAGTAAATAAAGGTCCGCGTCGGATACATGTACAAATTATGATGTAAGTACTGCAAAGTTAAATAGTTAGGAGTAAAACAGAATGACCACTCATTCCAACTTTAACTAATTCACCCTCTACGGGCACGAGTCTTGGACTATGCTAACGGAGGACGCCAATGCACTCGCCATTTTCGAACGGCGTGTGCTAAGGACTATCTTTGGCGGTATGTGCGAGCAGGGCATATGGAGAAGGAGGATGAACCACGAGCTAACTGAGCTGTTTGGCGGTGCTGATATCCTGATGGTCCTCAAAGCCAGAAGGATACGATGTCTGAGGCACGTGATGAGGATGCCGGACTTATGCCCCACCAGGAAGGTGCTCGTCAGCAACACGTTCGGCACGAGGCGTAGAGGAACGAGCTCGTTGGCTGGATCAGGTAGAGTCGAACCTGTCAGAGATCGGATGCAACTGTGGTTGGAGGACTGCAGCCCAGAACCGAGATTCCTGGAAACGGATTGGCGACCTAGCCATGTCTTCTAGACGTGCTCGTACATGAGCAGGCCAAGACGAAGAAGAAGATTTAAACAATCCTATCGCCGTTCTAGTTCTAGGAATGCATAACTTCAATACGAAACCATACAACAGTGCAGGAGAAATGAGAAAGCTCTCCTCCAAGCGAGGAAGCTCCACTGGTTGGGTTTCCCACAAACAGATGGTGCCACCAGCTATTTGCTATTTTCAGAACGCATCAGTCGTTTGCCGTCTGCTAAACGAAGTCTATATTCAGTTTAGGTTGAGAGCTTGAGTCGTTTAGAACCCGTTTAGTGGTCGTTTAGTGGATTTGTGGCACTAGGGTAATCTTCGCAGAATAAATAAGCGACGCAGAAGACGAACGTAACATCACTTTACGGTAGAAGATCCGTAGAAATCGGTATAAGATTTGCCTGATCTCACAGCGCTTCGAGTGAGCACTTAATCATTCCAGTTGAATAAAAGTTCTTCAAAACAGTTATCGATTGATCGAAATCACATTAAGGAAAACATAGGTAAAACAAATCGAACAGTACAATAAACGACTGTTACTTTGTATCGCATTCGCTCAATGCGTTGGCGACATAAATTTCGTAATTTTTATTAACGATTATCGTTAATTTTTAACGACTGTTAATTTTTAACTGCCGCTCTGGTGGTACAGTCGTCAACTCATACGACTAAACATCATGCCCGTTATGAGTACATGCTCCGAATTGACCGTGCCCCCATACGCAGGACTGTTTATCCTGCTATGTGTCAATCAATAAATCACCTAAAGGCAAACCCACAAGTGATACGGGGAGGCCTTGACCGAACACAGTTCTTTTGCAAAAGAAGAATTAATTTACCTACAGTGGATCGCCGTTTATCCGGGCTCATTGGGTCTCGACCTCGCCCGGATATGCGAATAACACGAATAATGAATCAAACGATACATTTGATGTCAAATTCTTGTTTTTTTTAAGTTTATTTCGTGTGTTTTTCCAATGAGAATACAGTGGAGCGCCGTTTACCCGGGCTTCTCAGGACTTGACTTCGCCCGGATAAGCGAATAACACGGATAATGAGTCAAACTATATATTTTATCACCAATTCCTGGTTATGTTTTGGAAATTTTTCTTATTTTTTGATAAAAATAACCCAGTTTTTACTAACTTCATATTTTTCCAACGAGAATATTTGAAATTTGCCATGAATTATAGTGTTTTTTGTTATGACAATGTGCTCTTATAACCGCTTTTTCAAATATCCTCCTCATAACGCTATGTCACTTATATATTGAACTTCATTTCTCAACAGCACGGATAAACGGAAAGCCGGATAAAAGGTACCCGGATAAACGGCGCTCCACTGTATTTGAAATTTGTCATGTATTAAAGTGTTTTTTGTAATGTCAATCTGCTCAGATAGAATTTTTTTTCTAATATCCTCAGAACACAATGCCTTCTTTGTATTGAACTGTCATTTCTAAACAGCACGGATAAACAGACGACCGGATAAAAGTTACCTTAATGAACAGCGCTCCACTATATTTCTTTAAGCTCTTTCACACCGGACGAATGTGACAATTCGCACGTTCGACAAACTTAGCTCGTTGCAAAATTAGTTAATGAAAAACAGGCCTTTCGTGATGATCGCGCACCATGCAGGTATGAAGACAACACGAACTTTGTCGATTACGCGTAAAAACCAAAACTGATTAACTTTATTTAAAAAAGGAATTTTAAAACTGTGTCGGTTAATGAAAATGTTTCAACACTAGTAAACAATGTTATTTAACATTTTTTAACGTTTTTTGTTAGACCACACGTCATTTTAACAATCAAAATCGCGAGTGCGTCGAGAGTTCGTACCTATTTTGGAATATAGAGCCACAGCCGCATTGAGCTAAGTTCGTCGAACGTGCGAGTTGTTACATTCGTCCGATGTGAAAGAGCTCTTTTGCAATTCCGGCTAATATCAGTCACTGCCTTCAGGCGTTCAGAAGGTTTAGTGGCAGTGCACACATGCAATTTAACACAATATACCTAAACATTAACATAGGAAATATATTGTTTATGTAGGATGCCGATCAACACGTCGGATGAATCGCAACCCAACGGTCAAAAGCCGAAGATTTTATATTGACCTTTCGCTTTTTCTATCTGTCTCTCGCTCTAATTTGAGTGATTCTCCCTTCGTGAGTATCCACGAGCCCTCTCGTGTGGTTGTTGTTGTTAGAAGTTGAAACCGAAACCCCCTCGTGCGCTGCCAAAATCAGCGAAGAACAAAATCGAGTGGCTCAAGCGAAAAACCGAAAAAAAATGATGAACGAGTATGCTGTGACAATAACACACACGCGCGCACAAGGCGACACACGAAATCTGGTGCGATACCGGCTTTCAGTGGAGCAAGTACACACTAGTGATGGGTAGCCGGAATCGCACCCACGGCTCGGAATCGCTTCCGAGCATTGCTACTCCGGCTCCGATTCCGAAAAATTCAAACCGTCGATTCCGCCCGGAGCCGTCGGAGCCGTCCGGAGCCGTCGGAGCCGTCCGGAGCCATCCGGAGCCGTCGGAGCCGTCCGGAGCCGTCCGGAGCCGTCCGGAGCCGTCGGAGCCGTCCGGAGCCGTCCGGAGCCGCTAGTCGGCAGCCGGAGCCGTCGGAGCCGTCGGAGCCGTCGGAGCCGTCCGGAGCCGTCGGAGCCGTCCGGAGCCGTCCGGAGCCGCTAGTCGGCAGCCGGAGCCGTCGGAGCCGTCGGAGCCGTCGGAGCCGTCCGGAGCCGTCGGAGCCGGCCGGAGCCGTCGGAGCCGTCCGGAGCCGTCGGAGCCGTCCGGAGCCGTCCGGAGCCGTCGAAGCCGTCCGGAGCCGTCCGGAGCCGTCGGAGCCGTCCGGAGCCGTCCGGAGCCGCTAGTCGGCAGCTGGAGCCGTCGGAGCCGTCCGGAGCCGTCGGGGCCGTTGGAGCCGTTGGAGCCGTTTGAGCTGTCCGGAATCGTTGGAGCCGTCGGAGCCGTCCGGAGCCGTCGGAGCCGTTGGAGCCGTCGGAGCCGCTAGTCGGCAGCTGGAGCCGGTCGGAGCCGTCGTAGCAGTTGGAGCCGACGGAGCCGGTTGGAGCCGTCCGGAGCCGGTCGGAACCGTCGTAGTCGTTGGAGCCGACGGAGCCGTCGTAGTCGTTGGAGCCAACGGAACCGGTTGGAGACGTTGGGACCGTCGGGGCCGTCGAAGCCGACAGAGCCAGTTCGAGCCGTCGGAGTCGTTGTAATAGTCGGAAGTCTTCTGAAGCGCATTAATTTCCCGATATCAGCGATGATTTCATTTTAAAAAAACAGCTTACGAGTAAAAAAAGAGTCTTCTTCATTTATTGCTCTGAAGTTTTTTTTGTATTTTTTTTAAACAATAAAGTCAAAAACAATTGTTTGCTCCGTATATATAGGGAAAAACTATGAATCAAACTATTATTGATCTTTATTTTCATAAAAGATGGACGGATGATTGATAGTTATATTCTTTGTCTTGTCCATGTGCCATCATGTTATTCGGTAAAAAACAAGTGCGGCCTAAACCATACACGTTAGTCAATGTAAACAACCGTGCAAAACTGCCATAATTACACTCGTCTGCCTCGTTCGTATTTTATCAAACCCACCTCCCGTCATAGATCTATTGCTCCTTGACCTCCTAATTTGATTCATTTTTTTTCCTATGTATATATACGGAGCAAACAATTATTTTTGGCTTTATTTTTGAAAAAAAAAAACACACAAAAAAACTTCATATCAATAAATGAAGAAGACTCTTTTTTTACTCGTTAGCTGTTTTTTACAATAAAATTATCACTAATATCGGGAAATAAATGCGCTTCAGAATGCTTCCGACTATTACAACTACTCCGACGGCTCCGACGGCTCCGGACGGCTCCAACGGCTCCAACGGCTCCGACGGCTCCGCCGGTTCCGGACGGCTCCGGCTGGCTCCGGACGGCTCCGACGGCTCCAACGGCTCCAACGGCTCCAACGGCTCCAACGGCTCCGACGGCTCCGGACGGCTCCGACGGCTCCGGACGGCTCCGGCTGCCGACTAGCGGCTCCGGACGGCTCCGGACGGCTCCGGACGGCTCCGACGGCTCCGGACGGCTCCGACGGCTCCGGACGGCTCCGACGGCTCCGACGGCTCCGACCGGCTCCGGCTGCCGACTAGCGGCTCCGGACGGCTCCGAACGGCTCCGGACGGCTCCGAGGTCGGAGTTTCGCACCTACCTTCCGGAATCGCTTCCAATTTTGGCGGAGTCATCCGGAAGCGATTCCGGATTTTTGTTGAATTTACCCATCACTAGTACACACTAGTGATGGGTAGCCGGAATCGCACCCACGGCTCGGAATCGCTTCCGAGCATTGCTACTCCGGCTCCGATTCCGAAAAATTCAAACCGTCGATTCCGCCCGGAGCCGTCCGGAGCCGTCGGAGCCGTCCGGAGCCGTCCAGAGCCGTCCGGAGCCGCTAGTCGGCAGCCGGAGCCGTCGGAGCCGTCGGAGCCGTCCGGAGCCGTCGGAGCCGTCGGAGCCGGCCGGAGCCGTCGGAGCCGTCCGGAGCCGTCGGAGCCGTCCGGAGCCGTCCGGAGCCGTCGGAGCCGTCCGGAGCCGTCCGGAGCCGCTAGTCGGCAGCTGGAGCCGTCGGAGCCGTCGGAGCCGTCCGGAGCCGTCGGGGCTGTTGGAGCCGTTGGAGCCGTTTGAGCTGTCCGGAATCGTTGGAGCCGTCGGAGCCGTTGGAGCCGTCGGAGCCGCTAGTCGGCAGCTGGAGCCGGTCGGAGCCGTCGTAGCAGTTGGAGCCGACGGAGCCGGTTGGAGCCGTCCGGAGCCGACGGAGCCGACGGAGCCGTCCGGAGCCGGTCGGAACCGTCGTAGTCGTTGGAGCCGACGGAGCCGTCGTAGTCGTTGGAGCCAACGGAACCAGTTGGAGACGTTGGGACCGTCGGGGCCGTCGAAGCCGACAGAGCCAGTTCGAGCCGTCGGAGTCGTTGTAATAGTCGGAAGTCTTCTGAAGCGCATTAATTTCCCAATTTCAGCGATGATTTCATTTTAAAAAAACAGCTAACGAGTAAAAAAATAGTCTTCTTCATTTATTGCTCTGAAGTTTTTTTTGTATTTTTTTTAAACAATAAAGTAAAAAACAATTGTTTGCTCCGTATATATAGGGAAAAACTATGAATCAAACTATTATTGATCTTTATTTTCATAAAAGATGGACGGATGATTGATAGTTATATTCTTTCTCTTGTCCATGTGCCATCATGTTATTCGGTAAAAAACAAGTGCGGCCTAAACCATACACGTTAGTCAATGTAAACAACCGTGCAAAACTGCCATAATTACACTCGTCTGCCTCGTTCGTATTTTATCAAACCCACCTCCCGTCATAGATCTATTGCTCCTTGACCTCCTAATTTGATTCATTTTTTTCCTATGTATATATACGGAGCAAACAATTATTTTTGGCTTTATTTTTGAAAAAAAAAACACACAAAAAAACTTCATATCAATAAATGAAGAAGACTCTTTTTTACTCGTTAGCTGTTTTTTACAATAAAATTATCACTAATATCGGGAAATAAATGCGCTTCAGAATGCTTCCGACTATTACAACTACTCCGACGGCTCCGACGGCTCCGGACGGCTCCAACGGCTCCTACGGCTCCGACGGCTTCGCCGGTTCCGGACGGCTCCGGCTGGCTCCGGACGGCTCCGACGGCTCCAACGGCTCCGTCGGCTCCAACGGCTCCAACGGCTCCGACGGCTCCGGACGGCTCCGACGGCTCCGGACGGCTCCGGCTGCCGACTAGCGGCTCCGGACGGCTCCGGACGGCTCCGGACGGCTCCGGACGGCTCCGACGGCTCCGGACGGCTCCGACGGCTCCGGACGGCTCCGACGGCTCCGACCGGCTCCGGCTGCCGACTAGCGGCTCCGGACGGCTCCGAACGGCTCCGGACGGCTCCGAGGTCGGAGTTTCGCACCTACCTTCCGGAATCGCTTCCAATTTTGGCGGAGTCATCCGGAAGCGATTCCGGATTTTTGTTGAATTTACCCATCACTAGTACACACATGCACACATTTGGCCACACCAACGCTCTGTTCTAATGCAGGTAGTTTTCTGCTGTCCTCTGCTGTCGCAGGTAGTTTTCGGACTAACGGCTCCGGAGCCGGCTCCGACTTTTTCCCGGAGCCGGCTCCGCTCCGACGGCTCCGGAGCCGGCTCCGCTCCGACCGGCAGTCCAGTGAGGTTGGTCCTCCTGTGTTGTTTCAGCGATTGGTGGTCAGCGAATAATCCCCGGGAAAAATGGAGTTTTGTTTAATTTGAGGTTAGTAAAAGTGATTAAAATTATTTAAAGACATGCTCTTTTCTAATTAATATCATTTTTCTTCCATTTCATGTGTGTTTCACGGCGAACGGAGACAACAAAACCTGTGGCTGTGTCGTAGTGTTGGCGTATTGGGCCCGTACAATGTAGCAAAAGGAACTAGGCGCAACAGTGAGGAAGAGCAGAAAGTGTTGTGACGATTTTGTGATTTTATTCACTGTGTGAGTGTGGAAAGTGTGTTTTGAAATAATGTGCGTAAATGTGAAATTCAGTCCAGTGTTCGTAGTGCATGTGTTTTTGATTTTTGTGAAACATGTTAGATTAATGTTATTAATTTCAATAAATAGAATTGTTGTGATATAATTCTGTGCACTGTATCATTTTGGAAAGAAATCCTGGCAAAAAAAGGGGGAGGGGGCTAATTAACCGAAGGTTCGTGCCGAACCCCGTTCGGGTTCGCTTCGGCTTCGGGTTACTTCGGAGGCTGAGACGTTTCGCCAACTCAGCTTCAAAGTCAGCTTCAATCTCAGCGAATCTCTGAGTGCTGGTGACCGGTGGGTGTTGTTGGAGATGGAACCCAAACCCCTTCGTGAGCTCTCCAAATCAGACGAAGAGCAAAACCGAGTTTTTTTTTGCTTGGCTGAAACGAACGAGAGAAACAGCGATGATGAAAAAAGTGTGCTATGAAAAAGTCTCATCCTAACGAGCACGCGCCAACGTTTTAGCCATGAGAGAGTATGTGTGAGGTAGGTATATTTTGGATTGTAGTGGTGCTACGTTTCTGCTGTCAAATTTTTTGTCATTCTGTGTGGTTTACCAAGTGCCAAGTGCAAGTGTTCATCAAGTGTGTTAGACAAATGTGTTAGAAAAGTGCTAAAATGTCGCAAAATTGCAGCAAAAATGGGCATTTTTATGCAAAGTGCCGTATACTGATGGACAAGATTGAGCTCTCGTACCAGGAAGCTCTCAAAGAGGCAAGCAATTGTCCCGCTGCCAAACCTGGGTAAGTAAAAAAGCAAGTGAGTGGTTATTTGTCAGTGCATACCATGTTATATTATTTATTATTATATAAAATGTGCAGTATAATTCAGTGCAAAATAATTCGGGGTAAAAGCGGTCGGACCGGTCTGGTGGTACAGTCGTCAAGTCATACAACTTCACAACATGTCCGTCATGGGTTCAAGTCCCGAATAGACCGTGCCCCCATACGTAGGACTGACTATCCTGCTACGGTAACAAAAAAAAAGTCCCTGAAAGCCAATGCCACTTCACTAGTGGGTACAGCCAGGCCTTGATCGGCAGCGGTTGTAGTGCCAAAAGAAGAAGAAGAAGAATTCGGTGCATTGATTTAAGGGCACCAAAATAAAAATATCTATGTGCGAATCGGTGCAAGAAAAAAAAATATTATCATACCCGGGATATATGTGCGTGTGTCAAAAAGCCGCGGCGTGAAAAACGGAATGAGATAAAAAAATGTGCGAATCAATTACATTATATTTTGTATTTATAATCGTCCTATAATTTCCGTCAATTTCAGTGTTCAGTGTGATAAATGTGTTAAGTGTTCAGTGAATGTGTAAAAATGTGTTTCAAAAGGGCGGTCCTGTGGTACAGTCGTCAATTCGCTCGACTTAACAACATGCCCGTCATGGGTTCAAGCCACGTATGGACCGTCCTTCCGTAGCCGGACTGACCATCCGGCTGCATGGTACAAATTATGCATCAAAAACTTAAATAGTCCAGCATGACCGCGCAGGTCACGGACGTCAAGTAAAATATGAAAAAGTGTTTCAAAACAAAAATTAGTTTTGAAAAAACATTATTCATTTAATGTGGCCGCTAGTCGTGAAGAGCACGACCTATGAACATGCCCGTCATGGGTTTAAGGACCGCATGAGCCGAGCATCCTATAAGCAGGGCAGGGTTAGTTGTGTTGGACAAAAAAAAGATAAAAAAGGCTTAGATTAGTGGTTAAGAGCAGTAGCGCAGGGTAAGAAAAGTGGTTCAGACTGGCAAAACGGATAAGGTTTCCACAGGTTCACTATGACAAATGCCACAATACCGGACGTGAATCGATTCTTTACTATCCGTACGAAACCAGAACTGACTATCCTGCTTCTCTTACCATAAATTCTCAAAAGCCTTTAACAAGCCATTGCGGTTGACACGATCCAAATGTAAATTAAAAACCGTGCGATCATGATCAAATACATTATTAGTTGCACTGGTCAATCGGGCAAAAATTTGGTCCGTTCTATTATTGCAGGTAGCCATTGTAGTGTGGCGACGGGAAACACCTAATCATCAATTCAAATGTCGGATCGGAAAGCAGAAAACAAATATTCGATAATACAGCGTTCATCATAGAAACTATATTCGTACTATAATTCGAATAAATAATTTTTTAAAAAAATATCTACACACAGCAAGTGATTTGTTTCCTTATTAACAAAATCCGACATTTAACAAGTTCGAAAGAAACGTTGTAATTGTTTTACATGTCTTTTATTTAATTATACTGTTGATTATAAATTATCTTCCCAATCAAGACTTGTCGGATGACGGAACGGTTCCGGAAGTGCCGCAAGACCAATCTACGACATCAAGCACTGCCGGAACAAGTGCTGAAAACGTCGCGGATGATGCTGAAAACGACCACGGGGAAAATTATCCGAACGGGGAGGACAGCGACGATTTTTATCACGGCGCTTCCGATGAGAATTACTCTTATGAGATCTTTGACCATCTAAGTTTGTTGGATTGTCTTAGATTCTTTGCAATTAAGAGTCAGCTCCCTCGTTCGGTGGTCAATATGCTACTGGCGATCCTACGGAAGAAGGTAGATGCTACTCTTCCAAAAGATAGCCGGACTTTGGTGCGAGCACCTCCTCGTGCTGCTGGCAGCATTTATAAAATCGGGGGAGGTGACTTTTGGTACGGAGGATTTTTGCCAGTCCTGACCAAGTATTTTCAGTAAGTACATTATGTTTTGAGTTATGTTTCAATTGCTACAAAAAATCCTTTATATTATTATTTATAGAAACATCGAACCCCGAGACAATCCTTTCAAGCTAGACGTATCGGTCGACGGGCTACCGCTACATAAGGGTGGGCCGACCCAGGTCTGGCCTATTCTGGTGAAAGCGGTAGACTTGCCTAAGCTTCCACTCATGTTGATGGCCACATATAGTGGCCATACAAAGCCGGTAAGTGTGGAAGAATTTTTGCGGCCGCTATTGATTTTAATATCATTCAGCGAGGAGGCTTGACCATCGGCGATAAAACGTTGCAGTTACGGGTACGCAATTTTATCGCTGATCCACCGGCTCGAGCGTTCATATTAGGTAACGAAGTAAATAACATTATCGTAAACCTTTTAGCTAAATACAATATATATTTTATTTTTAGCAACGACGAACCACAACGGATACGACAGTTGTTTAAAGTGCACTTGCCATGGCGAGGGGTGTGAAGAGGGAAAAAAAATATTTTTGATTCCGTCGATGCTCCCCTTCGTACGGACGAAGGGTTTCGTGGTAGAGTCATATTGAACCATCATCAGGAGTGGCGTACACCTTTAGAAGAATTAGACAATTTTTATTTAGTCGATAACGCTCCCACGTCGGAGCGTGAACACCTGTGTGACGAGGGGTGTACACGTTTTATGCAACGGGGATTTATGTTCGGCAAATTTCCCCGTGATAAAAAGTGGACACCTCTCCAAATGGAAGCTGCGACTAATTTTTTAATGCAGACGAAGCTTCCTACTGAGATCCATCGATCATTTCGGCTTCTCAGATATCACGCCTTTTGGAAAGCTACCGAGTGGCGTAGCTATCTACATTATGCATCAGTTGTGGTTCTGAAGGACCTGGTAGATCCAATCGCCTATGGTCACTTCCTGCTCTACTTTAGTGCTGTGACAATTTTTACGACCCAATTTCACCAGCACTTGTGGCTCCGTGCTCGAGATTATCTTCGCATATTTGTTAAGAATTTCGGCCAAATCTACGGTCGAAAATATTTAACAATCAACATCCACCTTCTCGTTTACATTTATAAAGATGTTGAAAATTTGGAGCGCTCGACGATTTTTCGGCCTACGCAACAGAAAATTTTTTGCAAAATTTTCCACGCTGGGTCCGAGCGGGCACGAAATGTGTGGAGCAAATTGCAAACAGATCAAGCGATCTAATGAGCCTTGATCTAGTTGCTATCCCGCCAGCTCCACAGTATCCGATGTTGAAGGCAAATGGTGTCGGTCTACATGTGACCGCCGATTTTGTCTTGCTTTTCAATTTCAAGACCAATGGTTTTTGACCAAGGACAATGGCATAGTAAAATTTTTGAGTGCGAAAACATCAAGCTCGCACGATATCACCGTAGTTGCGATCCGGTTTTTAACCATGGCCGCGCTTTACGAGATCTCAGCAGAAGGCGGTGTTATTGCACCAATGTCTTCTGCTGAGATCCACGTTTACCAAACGATGGAAAACGCGCCGGCTGTGGTGGTGGAGGTTCCATGGACTGCAATCAGATGCAAAATGGTTGCAGTGAAACAACCCACTCGTCCTCTTAATCTCCCTCCCATTGATCCTTCGCCGAACTCAACAACTCCTTCCGCCACAGCCTTTTTTCCTCTTCTCCACACCTTTATTCCTTATTAATTTCCTCCCTTACATAGAGAAAATTGCCTCCTCGACACCCTCGAAGACGACGTGTGGTTGCACATGGTAAATAAAAAATTCATGAAATTGCAATAATTTTTGATGAAATTGTAATGAAATTGTAAGAATTTGGTCTAATTTTTCCTCTTGTTACAGGTAAACTTCCATCGAAACTCCGGATAATTCGTGCCCATCCATCTGTGATATGGACGGGAAGGTGGACAAAGCGAACATTAAGGGGGGGGGGAGACCTTTTTAACAGCACTACGGGCAATGTTAGGACATGTTTGCCGTGCTGGACACTGCGTATCCGTATCAGGCATCCTCCAGGCCAGCTGCCTTTTCCCCATAGTTAATGGAACAAAGCGGGTTGGGGTTTTGTGTGTGTGTGTTTTTTTTGGAACAATCAAATATAAATTGTGCTTTTTTCTGTTGGCCTGTTATATGAAAGGCAGGCAATGGTGCATGCGGCTGACATGGCACCTAGATTTTATTTTCCTTTTTTTGGATTATCTTGAATTTTTTATAGGTTAGTTTAAGTTAAGGTTGAATTTTCCTTTCTTTAGGTTGAGTAAGTAGGTTTAAGATGTAATTTTACGTTTACATTTAAGCTTACTTAGAACTTTTTAGTAGTAGTAGTAGTCTTAACGATACCATTGTAGTGTGAATTTAGATTTGATTGATTGAACTATTTGTATACCTCTAGTACCATAGTTGGTTGCCAGTGAAAAGGATTTTTTTCTTCTATTTGACGGAACGATCAGCACGTTCCTTTCATTGTATATGGCATAACACGGCTTACGAGGCTTATAAAGTACAACGCAGTCAGTCTTAGCTACGAGTAGGTCAGTCCATACGGGGCTTGAACCATAGAATAATGTGTTGTAAAATATTGCCAATGAATTCGTTTTGCTATTTCATTCAGCACCATGTTTTTTTTTTTTTTTGGTAAACATACCTTTCCACGTCATCTAAATTCGTTCATTTTTGCTTAACCATGACAAAGAACCATAGTTTAGTCGAAGTAAGGTTTTAACCTTACTCAATTGGTATAACATATATAACATAAAATATAAAATACACACAAAACTTAGGAATTCTCTTGCGTAGATCACACTAGAGTGCATTTAGTTATGTAAAGTTGATTGCTACACACGGATGGCTGATGATAAAGCTTTTCATAGGAAGTATATATTGTGAAATTTGAGCACAAAATATAACCAATTGCATTTCATATAATGTGCATTTAACTTAAATGGCTAATTGCCCTGAGGCCAGGATATGTAACATGACAAAGCCTTAGTTATATTACAATGTACCCAACATCAACTTTTGCGTTAAACCGTGTAATCGACATAACAATAGTAAAAATAGCAATGTAGATTATAAAAACTTTTTTGAGCATCACATCCGCAAACGACGTTAGCAAACAGGCAAGGCAAACACTTCACAAAAAGGTAAGTTAATTTGTTAGATATGATTGTTACCATTTCTAACGTTATTATTTGAAATTTACAGAACAAAAAATGCACAGGCACAATGCTACCGTCAGACACACTAAACTATGTATATCAATTCTACAACAAGATGGTATACTATTTGGTGGAACCACACAAGCAGGACCTTCGCATCGTTGCGACACGCGAACTCATCAAGGTAAGAAAACATTATATGCATTAGTTTTACGCACTGCATTAGTGCACCGTTTTATGGTAATTGTTTTTCATCATTTAGTCTAGTGCATAGTCAATGATGGACACAATGTTAGTGAGTTTTCCCATTTTTTTCAATTAATGTTTATTTTCATTTTAATTCAAGAGCTGCTCAAAAGCGATGATGCCGCAAAGAAGACAAAGCGAAGGAAAAAAGCAAAGAAAGACAACATTGAACATCGATCATCACTCAGGTGGACTGAAGGAAGTGCAGTGAATAACTATGAAGGTAATTTAATTATTCTTTTTATTTCGTTTACAAACAACACTCTTGCGCATGTTCTTGCAAGCAAGGCGGCTCTTGGAATTACGCAATTTTGATTTTAAAAATAATTGCGCCCTTTTCAACGTTACAGTTTCATTTGAAGTTCGACCAACGGCCATTAGAAGGTGATGGACATGTTTGTACCGGTACATAGGAATCTTCGGACCATTTGCTCCTCCGCCCAGCCAACTGCACTTGCAAAGGAAGAGGGCGCTAAACAGCTTAAACACTGCTTCGTGCATTCGATTGTCTGGAGTATTCGAAGTAAGAGAATTCGATATTCTTCTAGCAGTAGCGATAAATACATTTTTGTCGCTCAACATACTTTCAAAATTGTCTAAAGCTTCTATGTTTTCTATTTCAGCCGGTCTAGGTGTTTCATCAACTTCATCTATTGTAAAACAATTTGAAGTACTCGCCGGGCAATTTGGACAGGTAAAAGAGCTATTCAAAACATTCTTCTGGATAATAGCTTTCGTTAACTTATACAAATGCTTGTTTGGCTCTTGTAATTGATTTAACAATGTCTCCAGCTGTGTGCAGCATGTACTACAAATTACTCTTTCTTCCGCACATCCACTAGGAGCACCGGTTCTGTGGTGCAACTCTATTGAGGATGTTGCTGACGGTAGCTGGAGCGGTGCTTCAACCGGATTAGAATCCTGTATGGCCTCAATACACGGATCAATCGAGGATATTTCGACAGTGGCCAATGGAGATGGTTGACGTTCAGCAACGCTGGGTGCAATCTCCGTGCGGTTGCTTTCCTCAGCAGCTGTTATGGAAACGCCATCGAAAAAGGCTAGCGGAGGAGCCTCACGGACGTCAACGCTAGAAACTGTCTCCGTGGGATGTTTTTCCACAGCTCTCTGCCGATTTTCAGCTACATCAATTGTCAACGGAGATGGTTCACGGACGTTAATGCTGGACACCGGTACCACCGTGCAGTTATTAACAGATTGTGGTGTTCCACTGTCAATAAAGGCCAACACAGATGGCTCACGGGCGACAACGCTGGGAACGTCAAGCATGTTGCGCTTTTGCACAACAGATTTCTGTGAAACATCGCCAAAATAGGCCAAGGGAGGCGGCTCAGTAACATCACGGGCCTCCTTTTTCGTTCGCGGCTTTTTCGATTATGCTTCCAACACGTTGAAAGACGTCGAGGGTGGCCGGGACGTGTTGTACAGCGTTAGATCTTTAGACGGTTTATCACTGACTTGCCGTTTTGATAAACCCTATTAAAAAATATTAACGGTGGTGGATTTTCATTCAAGCTACTTTGTATTTTGACTTTGCAACTGCATCACACAAAATAAGTTTGTAATTGAACTGCTTGGATACAAATGCTGCTTGCTTGTACCAATACTAACTCACTAATATTCATGTAGTAATACAGTTTAGCTATCAATACTAATAACAGCTCATTATTGCTCATCAATATTAATCCCGCTTGTGCTGTTAACAATAAAAGCACGTGTAAGGTATACTTGTATGTGTGTGATTTTATTTAAGATCGAAAGAGCACGAGATCACCAAAAACTCTTATTGAGAGATTTTTTTGTGATCTGCTCTCTTAAAACAGATTGAGAGAATACCTAGGGGACAAAACCAGCACGCTTTCTCGTTCTGCCAACCTGATAGAGCGGGCGCTCTATACAACGTTTGCGGAACGAGAGAGAGTGTTGGTTGTTCCCTAGGGAGAGAAAAAAATCTACTGTGAGAAAAATACGAACAACCCCCCGCCCCTCTAACGGTTTTGCTTCGGCTTCGGGTTATTTCGGGTGCTGAGACATCCCAAGTAGCCACCGAAGCTTTTTTCTCCCAGTTTCAACTTCCTCATGACCAAAAACTGCCTTCTTTACACCAAAATTTACACTTGATTTAAAGATGTGACAAACTTACCTTTCTGCTCGAGGATCAATTGAACCTTGAACTCCTGTGCACACAGTGTCGCAATTTGAAGAGGTTTGGAGAACAGCTAGCGATAGCAGCACACATCTGAAACTTGTAAAGTGCAATGTTTTAATTAGAATAAATGTCACATAGCACTAGACACTTAGAAAAGGACACTTACCGAAACAATTAGATGATAAAAATTCGTCCTCCGATAAAGCAAAAAGAACACCGCGGATGGTGCAGTACGGGAAAGTGTTTTACGCAGGAAAAATAGTTCACGCAGCACACAAACACACTCTCATGTCCACGGTTCAGAGCACACTGAAGTCGCTCTTTGGCTTGGATGGAAAAGAGCAAACACCCAGATGAGTGCGATGGAAGAAAATGACTTGTGTTTAACAGGGATGGGTAGAATCAAACACACGAAGTGTACAGGAGAATTCTCTTCGTGTGGCAAGAGAGAATTGACTAACACCCTGATGAGCGAGAACGCAACAAACGTTGTAGAATGTAGAAATGGGATAGGAATAGAGAGCGAAGGCAGTTTTTGGACATGAGGGGGTTGAAACTGGGAGAAAAAAGCTTCGGTTGCTACTTGGGTTCTCTCTTGCCACACGAAGAGAATTCTCCTGCACACTTCGTGTGTTTGATTCTACCCATCCCTGTTGAACACAAGTCATTTTCTTCCATCGCACTCATCTGGGTGTTTGCTCTTTTCCATCCAAGCCAAAGAGCGACTTCAGTGTGCTCTGAACCGTGGACATGAGAGTGTGTTTGTGTGCTGCGTGAACTATTTTTCCTGAGTAAAACACTTTCCCGTACTGCACCATCCGCGGTGTTCTTTTTGCTTTATCGGAGGACGAATTGTTATCATCTAATTGTTTCGATAAGTGTCCTTATCTAAGTGTCTAGTGCTATGTGACATTTATTCTAATTAAAACATTGCACTTTACAAGTTTCAGATGTGTGCTGCTATCGCTAGCTGTTCTCCAAACCTCTTCAAATTGCGACACTGTGTGCACAGGAGTTCAAGGTTCAATTGATCCTCGAGCACAAAGGTAAGTTTGTCACATCTTTAAATCAAGTGTAATCTTTTTAACCAAATGTGTCTATTAATTGTGTATTTTCATCAACAGCCTTCATACAACACCGCGGTTGAGGCGCACCAAATCTGATGACATCTTTCCTGAACCAAGCAGGCTGAACACGCGCACCACCACGGGCTCCAGCGCGGTGTGAAGAGGGAAGAAGAAAGGACATAATTGGAAACAGCCGCGCCAGGTTTCCAACCACCGTGTGTGTGTATGTAAGTATGTGAGAACACATCCCTACTAGCAATGAGAATGAAAAAGTGTGCAACTTTCAGGCGAGGGGCATGTAGAAGCATGGGGAGACGGTTGGAAATACGCGGAATTACGCGGAGGCGCGAGCGTGTTTTGGTTTCTACACAGTTTTTGCACTCACACAATTACACATGTGTGAATGTGTGCGTTCACTTTCAGCCTGCACGCTCAGTTTGGTTTTCTCGCAGCGGCATGCGTGTATCGGTGTCTCGCTCGCACTAGTGCAGCGAGTGTTCCTCTGTGCGCTCCCTTTCTTGCCACCACACGAAATCGTCAGTTCAGCTCAAAGGTTTGCCGTGAAAGGCCGCGCGCGTGTTAGCCTAAGTCCCGGGCGATCGAAGTTTCGCTAAGTTGAAGTGTTGTGCACATTGAAATGAAGCTGCGCTTTTCTTTCAGCATTTAACTGAAATGTGTGATTTGCGCTGCTTTATTTCAATGTTTTTTTGCTGTATTGAACATCAACAACGGGATCCACGCAGTTAGACGGCTATTTGAAATACGACGATTTTTTTTATATAATGAATGTGTGTGGTTTGAAGCAAGATTGTGTGAAGCTATGTATTTTATTTAAATGTGCTTTTATTTTCAATAAAAGTGATAAAATATAAACCGAGTTTGATGTGTTAAAGTTTTTGTTTTGATTCGGGTGCACCAAGTCCGTGTGAAGCAAAGCGTACAGCGCGCTACGAAAGAATCGAGCGGGAGGGGGTGTCAGTCCAGCGCAGCGCAATTCGCTGGAATCAAGTGGGAGGGGGTACCAGTTCAGCGCTGCGCAAGCCGAAAGAAACGGGAAGGAAGGGGTATGATGAAACAGTGCGAGCGAGCGTTCTTTACAGCGAGAGCGCCTCGTGTATTTTAAAGGCAAACAAGAGAGCGCATTCTCTCCGTGGTAGCGCTCCATCCGCCATTTTTTATTCTCAGCCCAAAACAACGGACTACGGATCCGAGCTTGGGCCGGACCCCCACCGCGTGTTTTTACCTACCCCTCGCCTGAAAATTTCGTTCTCTTTGTCTGTCGGGATGTGTGAATCCTCTTGTGGGAACTGCAGAAAGAAGAGAATAAAGAGTGTGAAGCAGCTAGACTGCTGCAGCCAAATCAAGAGAGTGAATTCTCATTTCATTCCGAAAAACTGGGAGAGAGTGATGACATGCGAGAGAGAATAACGGGGCGACTATGGGCTTCGGACGACGAGATCCGTTCGCCGCGGTTGTCAGAAGGCGCTCACTTGGCGCTCAGTTTTAAAATAACGTACCATTGAGAGCCTGTAAGGACCACGCAAACAATGAGACCACAAATTTTCAGTGATTCAGGCCGAGGGGTATGAGGAAGCTTGAGGAAGCAATGAGAAACGCGCTGGGATGAGAGTTCGCATTCTGTTTTACACGCGCGTTTCACTAACACCAATACAAATACCGTGCTTTGACGAGCGGTCTGTGAATGTGTGTGTCTTCTTTCAGCGAGCTCACCAACTTGGATCTGCTCGTCACATCGTGTTGTCTCGCTTACACTACAGCATCGAACCATCGCTCCGTATGTCCCCCCCCTCCTACGCGTACAAAACCAGCAGTACAGCGCGACGCTTTGCCGGAGATGGTTGTGCGTGTTTTGTTCTAAGTCCCGCGCGCAGTGTTTGTGCGTTGGTGCGCATTTCGTTCAAAGTCTCGTGCGCCGGTGTTTTGGTAAAGCGTGCAGTGAATAAACAGTGTGCACAGACGCACATGCAGTGCGTGGATCGACAGGTAAGAATTTGCTGAACAAAGGCAACGCAGATTGTCGACAAGTTTCTCGCAGCCTGGATCGACCCGCTACTTTGCAGTATGACGCCATTCGTGAGTATGAAGGATTCTAAATGTGTACTTTAGTGTGTACTTTATGTTTCAATACAGTGTTTAATGTAACCAAAAATGACCGTGTTTGTGTTTGCTTTTAGAATAAGTGCATGAAAGAAAGCGAAAAACAACAAGCTTTTGATGTGTTGGTAGCATGGCTCGAAAGAACACAAACACACCGTGCTGCAGAGCGCACCGTGCGTTGCGGGTGGGGTGGGGGAGGGCTCGCGTGAGTGGGTAACTCATTGGTCGAAGAGACACTGTATTTCGACAGCGTCACTCAAATCACTCAAAAAATACACTCATTTTGCCGGACGGGAAGCGCGTGAAAGAATGAGTTCTACCTGCCGGGGTCGAACGTTCCCGTTTGTATGGGGAGAAATCCGCGAGGTTTTTCGCTCATGAGCGTCGAACGGATTTCGTCGTTCGAAGCCAGTACTCGCCCCGTAAAACTAGAAACACGAGAGAGGGCCACACGAAGCGCTTTCGGGGTTTTTCGCATTCGCGCACATTTTGCTTTATGCGCGCGAAAAAGTGAGCCTTGATGAGCGCGATGGCTCCCATACAAAGACCTTCGGCTTTGCTATCTGGGATTTCGCCAACTCAGCTTCAAAGTCAGCTTCAATCTCAGCGGATCTCTGAGTGCTGGTGACCGGTGGGTTCTTATTCAAGCGCTTATTCAAGGGATCTCTGAGTGCTGGTGACCCTTGGGAAAGTACAATGCTGTAATGCATTAAAAATATCACATACAAATTAACAATGCCATTTTGACACCCTCACAAGGTACCTTCCAAGGATGGTTTGCAGAACATTTTTCACCACGAATTGTATCCTAATATCGGACATAAATATGATAACTTATGATACTAATGAAGCGACGCGGTTAATGTATTCCTAAGACAGCTTAAAACAAATGCCACACTTTTTCGGGAACGCACCTCTGAGTTTCAGTTATTTTGTTTCAGTTGATGGTTTTAACAAATAACAATTTTAAATAATAGAATTGCAGAAGAAGAGGCATTTTTCTTTACTTGTTTCAACGATATTCAAATTTACATCAACAAACGAATTCATTTGCATTCGATATTTTCCTTGAGGCACTGTCAGATTTCATAAACCGCATCTTGCATTTTGCGTTACATGCTGTATACGAAACAAAGTACACTCTAGTCTTTTACTTACATTAATGGAACAAACAATGATGCAACATCTATTTTACATACACTGAGTAACTGTAGCGATATTGATATACTTTCAGCATGATTAAAAACTAAAAACGTAATTGACCAAACAATTTGTAGAAAATTTACCTGTTGTGATTTCCTAATTCTTACCACTTCACGAAAAAAAGCGTCGCTTCGCCATTCTCACTCAAAAACGCACCATGATATGCACAAAGACAGTTTATCAGAAAACAGCTTTTGTGTCTTTCTCAATCAACAAAACGGGATACGTTTACTAAAACAAGTCCTTTTGCTTTACTTTTGCACCCACTTCAATTACTTAGTTAAATGCAACTTCTAGCGTCAAACAAATGGCAAAATGAACAATTCATCAAGGTAATGCGAAATGACCGTGCTGCCAGCTAGATCAACACATATTCTAGATAATCCCGCTCAAGGTGTATGAATATGACAAGGTGAAGTTATTCAGAGCAAATTCATATCCCGCTAAACAAATTCGAAGAGCCTGCAGGCTCGCATGAGGCCTCGTAATGCCCGTTAAACATTCCCCTAAGACCTAAGGCCAGTGTCTGTGCCAAGGATAATGTATTTAGAAGGTTGATTTTTATCGCTTTTGCTGAACGACATTGTGGGGGACATCTGTCACTCTCTGCATACAAATTTCATTACCCCGCACCAGCCCTCCCCGATTTTTATACCGGAGCCCGTGGAAGAGAAATGTCAAGTCGAGAAATGTCATTTTGCTCTGAACAACTTCACCTTGTCATTCATAACACCTTGGTCTGTGCTCCATCACCGTATTAATACACGATGCGCAATCTCAGATTGCGCATATATTCGTTTTATCAAAACATATGTCATTTCGCGTAGCCAACCCTGAGCTATAAACGTCATTTCCATACAATTTCAGATTGCGCCAAGATTGCACATAAATTTTCAAGATTATATGTCCGAGATATATTAATATTTTTTGACAGATAAATATATCAAACCGATCCGTTTGACAGATAAATATATGCGCAATCTGAGATTGCGCATCGTCTATTGCTACGGTCAGAAGCGATTTTATCCAAGGTGGATTTAAAAATATCAGGTGGTGGACTCTAGTGCATTTTGACAATTCGTCACTTGACGTAAGGTCCCCAGGATTCAAACTTTGTTTACATTTATTAAATTTGTTCATAAAATTTATCTGCCCCATTTTTTTTGATTAAATATTGTTTAAAAATATATTTTGGACTTTTCGAGTTCTTATTTAACATTAAAACATGGATTAAAATGTGTTATTTTGTGTTATTCCGAGAATTTATTCTATAATTCATTGTGTTTTTGACTTTTTTGATGATAAAAATGAAGAAATCATTATTTTTTTTCAATTTTCACATTAATTCCTTATTATCCACGAGCCGCATGGACAATTTACGTGAGATTAGAACTCTTACTCACATGATTTTAAATTTCATGCAGAAACAAATCATCAAATCTTTTGTTTATATATCTCAATTTTTTCGCTAAAATCAATAGACACACAAAAATGCACATAATAACAAAGAAATCTGTTCTATTTGCTAAGCTTTGTGTGCGGAAACTAATGGTTAACGGTTTTAAAATGACGTAAAGTCCCTCAACTATGGCGATCCCCCAAAGGCCCTAATCCACCACCTGATATTTTGAATCCACCTTGATTTTATCGGAAGGCCCAAGGTGTATGGATATTAGGAGGTGAAGTGCTTCAGAGCAAATTGACATGTCACGACTTGACATAACAATACTATGGGCTCCGGTATTAAAATCGGGGAGGGCTGGAGGGGGGTATAGAAAATTGTATGCGATTTTACATAACAATACTCAATGATGGCGCCCGGAAAACGCGCTAACAATTCACCTCCTTAATAAACACACCTTGGAGTGGGACACTTTTGTAACACCAGTGTCACGTCGGTTTGTCGATGGTTAAATTCTCTTTTTTGTCACGCATAGAGACTTCGAAATGTTCGGACATCTAGCTATCGTGGAAAAACATCCCATATAACAATTTTCACCACAAATTCACCTCAAAACCTCTTGATTTCAGCAAAACAAGAGGTTTGCTGTCATTTTGAATGCATCGAGGTGAACATAAACCAAGGTACGTTTTTACCAAGGATTGTATAGTTTCACACATTCGAAATTGTTTTAGAATGTCATGTTCGATTCGGAGATTGCATAAAAAAAAACCGCGCTTTTATTTACGCGTCTTGTCAATGTGAATATGTGTGTGTGTGTTACTGTGCGCACCCGACTTGGCTTCCCATATAACAATTTTCACCACAAATTCACCTCAAAACCAAGGTGTATGGATATTAGGAGGTGAAGTGCTTCAGAGCAAATTGACATTTCACGACTTGACATAACAATACTGGGGGCTCCGGTATTAAAATCGGGGTGGGCTGGAGGGGGGTATAGAAAATTGTATGCGATTTGACATAACAATACTCAATGATGGCGCCCGGAAAACGCGCTAACAATTCACCTCCTTAATAAACACACCTTGCTCAAAACCTCTTGATTTAAGCAAAACAAGAGGTTTGCTGTCATTTTGAATGCATCAAGGGGAACATAAACCAAGGTACGTTTTTACCAAGGATTGTATAGTTTCACACATTCGAAATTGTTTTCGAATGTCATTTTCGATTCGAAGATTGCATAAAAAAGCCGCGCTTTTACGTACGCGCTTTGTCAATGTCGATATGTGTGTGTGTTACCCGGCGTTCTAGCAGCAATCGAACACGACATCGAACATGAAAAATGTATGGGATTTGACATGTTTGTCTTGTTTGTTTGTTTGTGTCTGACAGTGCACCTCCATATGATTATATGGGTTTGTTCGTGTCGGATGTCGTGTTCGATTGCTGCTAGAGCGCCGCCTTACTGTGCGCACCCGGCTTGGCTTGCCATCTTTATTTACTTTTGTGAGTGCTGTGATTTGTAGGCGGATCTTCTCGCATCCCATCTGCCATGCTGTGATTTTGCTTGCTTGATTGCTGTATTTGGAGAAAAGACAGAGAAGACTGTAAGTAGAAATTAGAAGTATTAACCTTACCGGTGTTGCGCTGTTCTCGTGGTCACTGTTGTCGGCTACTGGGGGGCACACATCTTCCTACGCTATCAGTGAACAAAATAATGTTACATGTTTTTCGTTTCTTTTAGATATGGATTCTAAAACCATTGAACCACATCATGTGCCAGTTGCATCATCCAATGTCATTTCGCGAAGTGATAAAATAATGCCATCAAAATCGCTTTCCTCCTCCTGTTCCAGATCTGGCACACTAACTACATCCCGACTTCCTGTGCTTGTAATCAGCGAAACCAGCCCTTTAGTACAAAATGCATGTGTACCCCGTCCGTTAGACAATTTGCTCGACGCTGGTGCTTCATCGAAAACACGTCTTCCTACTAGGCAAACAAACTCATCTGCTTCCTCTAGTTTTAAGGCACCCCATAAGCCCCTTCCGGTCCTTCACACAGTCTACCGACCAATTGTGGAACCTTTGAATTTGCCTCAATCTTCTGGATCTATTTCTAATACCAGTGATTTGTCGAAATCCCGTCTTCCCGTACTTCCATCTGTACAAATAGAAACACCTAAAACGAATTTGCCTTCATCTACTACAGGTGTCCCCCGAGATACGACTGTATTTGGGACCGAAAAAATGTCCCAAAGCAAGGCGTAAGTCGAAAAAGTCGTATATCGAATATCTAAGAATATAAAGTTTATAACCGAAGTTGAAGAATTGGAATTTATGATATCGTGTATTTTATTAAAAATAATGTTCGATAATGTAATAATTATATTTAAAAAACCGTACACAATATATATATTCAAGATACGGTAGTTGTGCAATCTTTGGAAATGTAATGTATAACGGTTATGAGCCCAGATATTCAAAAAAATACATAAATTTCTTGTCAATGACAACTTTTAACTGTCAAAATCAAAATCGTCGTATCTGCGAATCGTCGTAACTCGAGGGGGTCGTAACTCGGGGGACGCCTGTAATCCCTTTTCCGTGGAAGTTTTGACGGAGATTATGATAGAAATGTCAATGAAGGTAGATTTAATTTACGATACAATGTATCACAAAAATGCCACAGCCAGAAAAGTGTCTATTAATTTTTTTTTTTGATGAAGCAGGTTTTAACGAAAAATTAAAATCGGATAGCCTCTTTTTGTTAGACACTGCACAAAAACTTATATTTTATGTTACAAGTGTTAAAGATATAGAAGGTAAACTCAACTTAGTTTTAGAAGTAATGTTCGATCGCAAATTTTTGTCTACTTGTAGTTGGTAGTTGGACCCAGTCTCGTAGTACAGTCGTCAACTCGTACGACTTAACAACATGCCCGTCATGGGTTCAATCTCCAAATAGACCGTGCCGCCATACGTAGGACTGACTATCCTGCTATGGGGGGAACCAATTAGTCACTGAAAGCCAAGCCCATAAGTGGGTACAGGCAGGCCTTGACCGACATCGGTTGTTGACCCAAAGAAGAAGAAGAAGAAGAAGTAGTTGGTCGGGAAAAAGTAGTGTAGGTGCACGTAAGATAGATTTTAATCGATTTATATACGTACTTCACTTATTTAGAGTTGTAGGAGCTAACGATTATCTTGAGGCTACGGATACAATAGTAAAAAAGTTTCTTATGAAGAAACTATGGAATGCGTTGACTGCAAGCGAAGCAAAAAAACGAAAAACCGAAGAATTGCTGTGATTAACAAAATCAAATTATTGTAAAAAGATGACAAAGATGAATTTGTTAAAAGATGTGATGGTTTGTTAACTAGTTATGTAAGTAATAAGATCTATATACTTGAATAACAAATTAACTTTTACAACAATCGTTAACTTCGTTCTAATGAAACCATGATCTTTCATACCAATTGGCTCATATTTTATTAATGAAAATCACCCAACTGCCAGGTTCCAACTAGCTCAAATCATAGAAAACCCCTTTCCTTCAATTGATAAAAATGCTACTAGTTTAATAAAATAACCGAACTGCTAGTATTTATATATTTGACATGTTCTAATCATCGTTTATTAGTCCTTTATATTAACAGTTTTAAAAGCCCCCTTTCCTATTAGTTTATAAAAATTTCAGAATTAATGTAACAAATTCTGCAATAAATATAATCCTGCTAGCACCACGTGGAGGTTGGGATAGGAGTTCAAAGATGCATAAAAGCGTCAAAGCATTTGCTAGCCAGCTGAAAAAGAAAAAAAAGGAAAATTGTCGAAGCATTGCTGCCTTGCATGGAACAATTAAAACGTCTTAATCTATCTTAATGAAACCCTATCTAACCTATTCAGCTAAAGTATGTAGTAATGGACTGAAATGATACCCTATTCCCTCATCTAATGAAATTGCTACAAGCTTACACATCACACTATCTATAGGAACCCTACCTAATTCTTTTGATAAATCTGCTATTTCACCTTCGTAATTAAATATGATATCTGAACTACACGGAGTACTAAAGCTGACTTTCTTCTTCTTTAATTAATGTCCTATTATGTAAACCTTTCCAGATTCTTCTAATGCTGCACTATACCTGATGATCTCCCTATCCATCGTCAAAAACCATCCATTCCTATTACCTTTCCTTAGCATTAAACCTTCCTTAACGAATAAAATGACTTCCTCTCCTCTGCATTTGAAAATGGGATACTGTTTTTCCTCCTTTCTAACTGCTACTTGTGTTTCCCTAAGCTCAGCAAGCCTGCAAACTATTTGATTTAATATTCTCGGTCCTGGTCTAGCTAGCCTTTTTATAAACTGCAGCGTATTCTCACAATCATATGTTGAAATTTCTGGAAGGGGACCTAAATTTTGAACATCTTTTGTGACGTGTAAAAGGTTATGGACATTACTAGTTAAATTATATTTGGTGTATATTGAACTGTAGTCTAAAACAAATTTTTCTAATAATTGACCAGCGTATGTCCAATATTGTTTGAAGAAAGAATGCGAAAGGAAAGTATGAGCTACATAAATAAGTTTAAAATGATCATACGCTGAATCGTGGATTCTTCCTAAGAACAAAGGGATACTTATATGATTTAAAAAAGACCGGAATTCGGTCCCCTTCCAATAATCCACATATTTTAAAGACCTAACACCTCGATGTATCTCTGCTGGCAATTCTATTCTAGCTAAAATCTTGTTTATCTCTTCCTGCTCTGCTGCTGACCATGCTGAAAACCCTTTATAACCTCCTTTATAATAACCCTTAAGCAATTTCTTCAATGCCCCTAGATGAAACAAGTGTAGATCGTCTGCAATTGACATCTGAACTACTATATTAAATTCTTTTAAGTCTAATAACGGAGTATGGTGCTTCTGGTGTCCTATTGGGTAGTTTCCATCGCGAAAATCATCGTCGATCCTCTCCTCAGCAACGCTTTCAAATATCTTCCGTGCGCTCTTGTCAAATTTTCCTACGATTTTGCACTTTATGCAACCGCAAGCGCCGTTGAAGTATGTTACACCTGGAAAAAAGACACATAAATATTGTTAACTTATTTAGCTCTGTATTATTCTACATTGCTTACCTTTGATGAATGCTCGTGCTGGAGAATCTGCCAGGAAAGCTTTAAGGGTGATTTTTATTTTTTTGTTGTTGATAACAATTCCGTCATCGTGTAGGCGATTCAATTCATCAACGAGTGGGCGCAAGTAGTCCTCGACATTTTCCGGTTTGAATAAGCCACAAAACACGCCAACCACCAATATGGGAGCTTCTGGGACGTTTACAAGCTTCACCAATATGGACCATAGCTGTTTTGGCCCACTGTTAAATAACGGTAGCCCATCTACGAATATGTTTATTAATATTTCGTTCACCGTAGGAGTCAGATTCCTAAAATGAAACACAGTAGATGTTACCTATGCATTAGTTATTTACATGGTACATGTTATCAAGCTAAGCACAATCTGTCTTACCGGAAACAACTTTGCATACTTTTCGCAATGCCATGATACCACATTTCACCGCCAGCTACCGCGTATGTTTCCTTGCCCACAGCAACCGGTGTCTTAAGGAGCGTTCTAGAATCGAGAGGAAGAGGAATGTCCGTTGTTTCGCGAACCAAGCGAAGAAGATCATTCAATACTAAATTAGGTAGCTTTTGAGATAAAGCCCAAACTCTCAACCGCTTGGCCATCAGATGTTGAGCTGGACTATTATTTTTCTCATTCAGTAGATGATCTTCTTCATCTTTATCATCCTCTTCGCTCTCGTTCTCGATGTATTCGATTATTTCATCCTCATCTTCATCATCGGATAAAATGAGTACATCCTCCTCCTCCGACAACGGGAAATCCATCAGGCACTCCTCAGCAACGCCATCAACCACAGCTTCCGGACCTGAAACTAAAAGACTTTATTACTAAATACGTCCATAAAAGCGTACATAAATTAGTGCATTTGTGATTTGTGCGTTCAGCTAAACACTTTTGAGTTTGCGGTCTGACGCAAAACTTAAAAACGGTCAGAAATGTTTTGCAAAAACTCGCACGGTCACCGGCCCAGAGCGTGCATCAAAATGCACAAATAGTATACGCACTTCGTATACTCAGAGCTACACACAGATAAATATGGTTTCTTTTTAAAACAACTATTAAATTTAAACTTGATACCGAGTTTAACGTGCGTAAAAGATGATGAAAATCGCTTACCTTGCACTTCCATACTCGTACTCGGACCGGGTTGATTTTCAGCCACCCATTTCTTCTTCATTCCACCCATCCTTGCCAGTGCTCGCTTCCTTAAGAGCCCACTCTTCTTCAACTGCTTTATTTGGTCCATTTTCTTCTCTGAAACACTTTAAATCACTTTAAAATCACAAAATATAAATTTCACAAACACCGGCTCGCGAAGCGTCCTCGTTTGTTTCGAACGTGTTTCGTGTGGGATCCTAGAGTAAGAAAGAGAAAGAATGCGATGTATGATGGTTGAAGTCAGTCGGAGTTGAGCAGCAAATAAAGAAGGTTGTGTTCTGGTAACGAACGAGGTGGTGTGCGTGTGTGTGTACTCTGTACTGGTAGGATATCACATTGGCGATCCTGCCATGATAAAATTGAAGAAGGAGGGAAAAGTAGATTTTGCCAAGGACCGAGTGTAAAGGTATTATAAGAAAATTGCCGGAAAACAGAAACCTGAATCGGGTTCGGCCCATGATCGAAAAAAAAAGTTGTTGAAATGTTGTGTAGAAAGAGGTTGTAAGCGTTGAGTCGGGTACGGTCCATGGCCAACGTGGTAAAAGATATGAGAGATGAGCCGGGTTCGGCCCATGGCCAATATGAAGAAGTTTTATGCAAGAAACGCTGAGTCGGGTATGGCTCATGGCCAGCGTAGAAACAAAGTGTGGACACTGAGCTGGGTTCGTCCCATTGCCAGCGTCAAAAAAAAAAAAAAAAAAAAAAAAGGCAGAAATTGAATCGGGTTCGGCCCATGGTCAGTGCAATCTAAAAAAAAAAAAAATGATAATAAAAAGCCGGGTTCGGCCCATGGCGGGAAAAAGAGAGAATAGAAAAGAACGGGTAAATTTGCCGTGGTCAACTGGTAGTGTTGCCAGATCAAAAACAAGATTTAGTTGAATTGTTGGTAGGTTTTGTGCACAAAGAAGAGGAAGAAACTCCTAAAGGATTAGCTGTGTGTGTGTGTGAGCGAGAGAGAGAGAGAGAAATGGGTTTGACGAGTCGATAAAGGAGTTACGTGTGTAGTGGTGAGTGTGGCGAAACGCGCGCTTGCAGAGCGTTACGGCGAACGGGTTGCCAGTATCGATGATCGTGTATGAATATCTGATCTCTTTTGTTGTGGGAGATGGATTGGTATATGTGAAATGAGAGTTTATGTTCTTTTCTTTTGGCGCGGATGAGGTGCAGAATTTGGTTTGACTATCATTCTTTGTTGGTTTATCGCTGGAAGCGGACGGAAAAATATTTGCGCAAAGAAAAGAAAAAGTGTCATATTTTGTAAAATCAAAATGAGTAAAGGCTGGGCAGTTAGCGATATATCACAAAGTGATGAACAGCCGGATGCAAAAGAGCAGGATGACATGCATTTTGCTGCTAGAAAAACTACCAACGAGTGGTTGTCAGGATCGTGGCCGTTAAGGCATTTCGATGAAACAGTGCCAACTAACAAACGCAAGGCGGAATGGATACGGTTTCGAGATCAGTTTAAGAGGATAGTGGCATGCAAAGCGCCTGTTGATTCAAAAACCCGTGTAACGGGTCTAAAGATTTTTGCAGGAAGCTATTTGTTGAGCATCATCGAAATGCAGCAGCGAAATTTGCCGTCCGAATCGAAGGATATATACAACGAAACTATCCGCGCACTTGACGATTATTTTAGTGATTTGTGCGACGCATCAAAAGAGAGGATGAAGTTCCGTGAGATGAGGATGAAAGTGCATGAACCATTTGCGGACTGGGTGCTGCGTCTTGAAAAGCAAGCGGTGTTATGCGAATTCGTGGGTGCGCAGCGTGAGGAGGAGATAATGCAGGCGGTGGTACGGCGATCGGTTCCAGAAATATCTGCTAAGCTTTACGAAATGGCAAACTTTTTCGGTAACAATTTAGAACGGGTAATTAGCCATGGAAAACATCTCGATTTCATTCGCACGGAAGAGGCGGAGAGGAAGCCGGAAGGAGAAGAAGGGAACTCCGCGCAGAGTCAGGATGATCGACGAGCGTTGATAAGACCGGTGAATGCTATCCTTTCGGCGAAAGTTCCGGCTAATCGATATAAGCCTTACGAGACAAAGTGGAGTAAAATGCGAGATACTGGATCTCGAGTACAGAAGAATGAGGAAATGCGTGAAGGAATGCGACTCTGTACGAAGTGCGGACGTGCGCACGGTTGGGGCCAATGCAAAGCATTTCGCGCGAAATGTTTCTCTTGCGGAAGAACCGGCCATTTTGCCGAATTTTGCTTTGCAGCAAAAAGGAACCATAATACAATGGGAATGAAACAAGAAGCCGAGCGTGTCAACCAGGTAGAAGTTGACGTTCCGGAGTGAAAAAAAAAATGTTTCTTTTGTTTTGAAATAAATAAAGGAAATTAAAAGTTGCACTCTTTGTTAAATTTAAATCGTGTGCTGGTATACTTATTTTTTTTTCTGTTCTTTTCCTTATTTTTTTATTTTTAGCTGATAACTGGCAAGGCAACGTCATCTGGGGTGATAAGTGATCCGCGTATCGTGAATTGTGTTATAGGATCGGTGGAGTTTAAATTCTTGGTGGATTCGGGGGCGACAGTGAATACGGTAACTAAGAAAGGTTGGGAGAGGATCAAGGAAGAATGTAGTACGGTAATTCAAGACATTACATTGCACCCAGAAGAAATTTTGAAAGGATATGCTACTCATCGACCGTTAGAAGTGATATGTTCATTTCGGGCTTATGTGGGGGTGAAGGATGCTGGACAGGACAGGCAATTGGCCAAGTTTTTTGTAGTGAACGGTACAGAGATTTCACTTCTCGGTTTTCAAACGGCAAGTCAGTTAAAATTATTAAGGATAGGGCTAGGGCTGCTAAAGAAGGAGATAAATTGTGCCGAATTAGTTGGGAGAAAAACGAGCATCGACAACAGTGAATCGGGGCCAGGTGCGGCTGATCAGTGGGTCAAATTTCCGAAAATCGGTGGGGAGCCGGTAAAATTCCGAATAGACACATCAGTGATACCAAAGCGCATAATTAGATATAACGTCCCGATTGCGTTCGAGAAAGCAGTTAATGAAAGACTTGAAGATATGGAAAGAAGGCAGATTATAGAAAGGGCTGATAGGAGAGGTAGCACGATATCATTTGTATCACCAATGGTGCTAGTTCCGAAGGGTCAGAAGGATTTCAGAATGGTTATAGATTATCGGGAGGTGAACAAGGCAATAGTTCGTGAGCCCTATCCAATGCCGTCGCTTGAGAAAGTGTGGGCTGACATACCTCATAATGGAGGAAAATTATTTTTTACGAAACTAGACTTAAAGGATGCATATTTTCATATAGAACTTCACGAAGAGGTGCGCCATTTAACCACTTTTATGACGGCTAACGGTTTGATGCGATTCACGAGGTTGCCTTTTGGGTTGTCGTGTGCACCTGAGTTGTTTCAGAGTGTTATGGAGAAGTTATTTGCAGATTGTAAGAATTTAGTGGTATACATGGATGATGTTCTAGTTTATGGGCGATCTTTAGAGGAGTTGGAGAAATTAGTGAAGGAAGTAAAAAGAGTGATTGAGATAAATCACCTAACGATTAATGAAGAAAAATCGTTATATAATCAGGAGAAAGTTGATTTTTTGGGTTTCACAATCGACGGACGAGGTATTCTCCCCACCAAAGAGAAGATTTCAGACATATTAAAGTTCGATAGACCAAAAGACGTGTCCGAGGTGCGGAGTTTTTTGGGCATGATAACATTTATAAGCCCATTCATAAAAGGATTTTCGCATAAGACTAAACCCTTACGGGATTTGTTATCGAAAAAAGCAAAATTCGAATGGAAAAAAGAACAACAGGATGCGTTTGAGGAGCTAAAAATTGCAACAGAAAATGATTTGATTAAGAGAGGATATTTCGATGCAAAAGACAAAACCATTCTGTACACTGATGCGTCACCCTGGGGGTTAGGCGCTGTTTTAGCACAAGAAGGTTATTTAGACGGAGAAAGAAGGATTATAGCATGCGCATCGAAGAGTCTTACAGAGGTAGAAGGGAGATATCCACAACTTCATCGTGAGGCGTTGGCTATAGTATGGGCCATGGAAAGATTTGCATATTATTTAATTGGCAGAAAATTTACATTGCGGTCAGACAGTGAAGCCTTAATGTTTATGCTTAGAGGAAAACACCGCAAGGACATGGGTAAAAGGATAATGTCAAGAGCAGAGGGCTGGTTCCTGAGAATGGAGCATTTTTGTTACGAATTCGAACATGTAGCAGGAAAGGACAATATAGCTGACGCAGCCTCTAGAATTGGGGAAAAGCGAAATGATCCGCAATTCGGATGGGGAAAGGAACCGCATGAGCTATGTTTGGTAGAAACAGAGATTAACTATATTAGTGAAGGACTAGTAGCAATGACGTCACAGGAAGTGCAGAAGGAACAACTGAAGGATAGGGAGTTGCAAGAGGTTATGCTTTGGTTAGACAAAAAACAGAAATGGCCGACAGAAATTGTGAAGTTCCAACCATTTCAACGTGAAATGTACATCCAGGAGGGATCACTAATGAAGCAGGAAAAGTTAGTATTGCCTTAAAATCTGCGTAAGAGGGCTTTAAGTCTAGCGCATCGATGTCATCCAGGAATGTCAACAATGAAGAATATTTTGCGGCAAGGGTTATGGTGGCCCAATATGGATCGGGAGGTAGAATCTTTTGTAAAAAGTTGTCCGGAGTGCCAGGTTATTAAAGCAGATAGCCATCCACCTCCCATCACATTGACGGATCTCCCTAACAACCCGTGGGATTATGTATCCATAGATTTTGCTACTTTGTCGGACGTTTTGCATTGGAAAGCATTAGTGTTCACAGACAATTATTCCAGGTTTTTAGTTGCGGTTCCGATAGAGCGAACTGACGGGGAGGCAGTGAAAGCAGTTCTTAAAAAAGTTTTTAACACTTACTATGTACCAAAAACTATAAAAGCGGACAATGGACCACCTTTTAATAGTGTGGAGCTACAAACTTGGTTGCAAGAGGTATGGGGTATTAAGTTGATTCATTGTACACCGCTGAACCCAACAGAAAATGGTCTGGTTGAGAGAAATATGCAAGGCATAAACAAAATTGCAGCAATTGCAAAAATTAGAAAGCTTAATTGGAAAGAAGCTCTTGCCGATTATGTGGCAGCATATAATTCCTGGCCTCATCATGTGACGAAAATACCCCCGGCGGAACTTATGTTTGGTAGGGCGGTCAGGGGTTTATTGCCAAACATGAAGTTGAACTCAAGGCAGGCGCTGGATGATGAACTCAGGGATCGAGACAGGACAGCAAAGTTTGAGCGAAATGCAAGAGAGGATGAGAGGCGCCGAGCTAAAAATACAAGTATAAAAGTTGGTGATAAGGTACTTGTTATGCAGCAGAAAAGGGATAAGGCCGATACAGCCTATAAAAACAAATTTTATAAAGTAACTAAAATGGAAGGAATTGGAAGAGCGACAATAAGGGATATGGAAAATAGTAAGGAGTATCAGCGCAGCGTTAAGCATTTAAAGAAATTTGTGGACAGAAGTGATGACCAGGAGAGTGAGATAGGTATTGAGGAGGAGAATACATCGCTGGAAGTACCCGAAGGAATGGAACAGGTAGTAGAACGGAATTTATACCGAGAACTAGAAGTAGAGCGACCCGTGGGAAGGTCGATTCGGACGGCCGAAACGGATGGTAGGATTAGAGAAGCTAGGGAAATTAAGCGTCCATGGAGGTTTCGAGACGGAAGTATGTGAAGGGTGTAGGTTAAGTTTATATCATAATACATTTTGGGATGTGAAAACCTTTACATATTTTTTAGTAAAGGGAGAATGTGGGATCCTAGAGTAAGAAAGAGAAAGAATGCGATGTATGATGGTTGAAGTCAGTCGGAGTTGAGCAGCAAATAAAGAAGGTTGTGTTCTGGTAACGAACGAGGTGGTGTGCGTGTGTGTGTACTCTGTACTGGTAGGATATCACATTTCGAACGGTTTGTTTTGACATTTCTCGCTCTCCGTATGTGAGGCTCTGCCCTTGGTTTCATTCCTCTCTCATTAAAAATATCCTGCTTCTCCCTCGTCGCAACCTGTTTCTCTCTACCTCACACCCCGTTTGCCCTAGATATAAATCCCCATTGTCATATGGGATACGCTAACATCGCGCGAGCAGTGTCCCTTACTTGACACTTCTTTCACCACCATGATATGTGTGCCATGCACATTTCACGATATGCACAAACTTTGTACATAACTATTAAGTTAACCGCGTAGCTAGCGCTACATGTGCCTCATGTACTACAGCAACGTAATACCAATGTGCAGCGCACTCGGCAACAGCAACCTGCGGCCAGCCAACGAGTTACAGCCGTTGCCGTCAAAAATTGGCCGTAAGTCATGTAGTTTTGTCTCGTAGGCATCAATTTTTGACAGTGTGCATCAATTTTTGTCTCGAAGGCGTCAATTGTTGACAGTGCGCTTCAATTTTTGTCCTGAATGCGTCAATTTTTGTCTCTGTGCGTCAATTTTTGTCTCATGATCACCAATTTTTGTCCCCTGGTATTTTTTCGTTATTTTAATATTTTAATAATTTCAGAATGCACAACAAAATTAGAGCGGTTATACAATGCAAAAGAATTAATTCAGGAATTAATTTAGAAAAGATTAATCTTCGATTATTTCTTCTTTTGGCATCGTGGCAAAAAGATAAATAAATTCCTGTAATATCTTAGACATATGACCACGATGCGGCCACTGTGCTTCGTGTGTCAAACTTGATCATGACCGCTGTCATGATCATCGTGCGCGCGGCAATGAACAATAAACGTCATTCGTTTACGGATCGTCGTACCGGCAACATCTTCAGTCTTCTTCTGTGTCGGTTTATTTCTTCTGCCTTTATTCTTCTGCCTTCGGACTGTGCTCAGTTTGAGTTCATCGGTTGATTTGAATTAATTCAAATTAATTCTAATCATTACATCTCAGAAGTGGGATACGTCCTATCGACTACACCTGTTTTGCTGTTTGCACCCTCACGATAAAAAGTATAGCGAAAAGTGTGTGCGTGTGTATGTGTGTGCGAGGTGACGCCACGATCCGCCATCGCGATGCCTACAAAAGATGAGATGTTGTGTGCTCTTGAAAGTAAGGGCATAGAAGTCCCCGTTACGGCTTCTATTCCACAAATTCGGAATATGTTTTCTGAAAACGTTCTACAACTAACATCAGCGGAAGCAGTCGCAACAACCTCACGAGGTGAGATATGCCCCCCGTCGAGCACCGCCATAGCCGCCACCACCACCACCGCCGTAGCTACCGTCGCGGCAAATTGCGCATCCACCATTTTGAAAGGCGACAACGATACCGATTCTGCCACCATTTTGAGTGCTTCCGTAGCTTGTGCTCCCATCGCGCTTAACAATGAGAATTCTTCTTCGCTTCCTGCTAACGCCGACAACGAAAATGAACTCAACGAAATGCGACGACGCTTGGAACTTTTAGAGCTTCGCCAAAGGGTCCAAACCCTTGAATATCAATCGGGAAAATTTTCGGCAAGCGATTTGAAGCTAGATGGAATTATTGAGCCTTTTACTGGAGACGATGCATCAAAGTGCATCATTGAATGGCTTGACGAGCTAGATCATCACTTTTCTCTGTGCCGCGTCCAAGATTCTGATAAATTCTTCTACGTGTACCGTTTACTGAAAGGATCTGCTGCTATGGTCGCTAAAGCCTCTCGTGCTTCAACACTGCAACAATTAAAAGACGAGCTGGTTGCAAACTTTTATGTGACACCCACGACCGAAGGCGTCTACCGACAGCTGCGTAACCGTCGTCTCTCGCCCCATGAGACAGCCCTGCGTTACGTATTAGATATGCAGCGAATCGCCAGTCGCGCATCCGTTCCTGAGCCTGAATTAATTAACATCATCTTCGAAGGGCTTGGCAGTCCGTCCCACACCGCTGGAATGCGTTTTCTGGTCGAAAAAGTGGAGGATTTGAAGCCACTTTTGAACAAGTTCGAGGCGATTCGACCACGATATGTTGCTAAATCATCCGAGACGCCCTTTCCCAGTGATCGCAAACGGGTTACAACTAATCGGGGAACAACACCAACAACTGTCCGTTGTTTCAATTGCTCTCAGTTTGGTCATCATCAGAGTGCTTGTACACGCCAACGCCGCCCACCAGGAGCTTGTTTCCGTTGCTTCCAGCTGGGACACAACTATAAAAGCTGTCCGAATGCTGAAACCAGCGCTGCTGCTTATCCGGATGCGGCCAATCGCGTTGATATCGATAATGCAGAAACACTGCCATTAAATGAATTGCACGAGGTGAGTGCTTCTTTTCTTAAGTCAGGGAAAATAATCATGACAGTCAAAGAATATTCCTTATTTGATACAGGTAGCCCAGTAAGCTTTATTAATGAGAGGATCGTACCTTTATGCCTGTTATCTGATCCAGTTCCTTCCAACTACAAAGGTTTAGGAAATTCGCATCTTTATACTCGTGGCCAAATACACTGCCGAATTCAATTCAGGGAGACGATTCTCCATCACATGTTTGTTATACTGCCACATACATCTATGGCATGGCCAATAATCATAGGGAAGGATCTACTTCCAGCACTTAATGTTCATCTTATGTATTTCAAAGATCACATCCCGCTTAAACGAACTTGCATTATCCCTACAAAAACTATAGAGGAACAAAAAAGGAACGTTAGCAAATCTGGTATATTAGATAATGCCTTTAGTGAAATCTGTGCTATTGATACATTTGAATCTGAATTTAAACTTGATACTGGCCCTTCTCTATCCCTCGAAGAGACTTCAACCATTTTGTCTATTTTTGAAAATTCTTATATAAATAATACTTCTAAAAATAATGAACTATCAAATCACTGTATGAAAATTAATCTAACTAATCAAACTCCTATTTTCACAAAACCTCGGAGATTATCATACGGGGAACGTAATCAAGTGAAGGAAATCGTTTCAAACTTACTTAAAGAAAAGGTTATAAGACCTAGCAATTCTCCTTATGCTTCGGCTCTGGTACTCGTGCGAAAGAAGAATGGAGAGGTTCGAATGTGCGTGGACTATCGACCGTTAAACAAAATTACTGTGAGGGATAATTACCCACTACCGTTGATTGAAACATGTTTAGAGCATCTTAGCAACAAAAAGTTTTTCAGTTTACTAGATCTCAAAAGTGGCTTCCACCAGATACGGATGGAAGAATCTTCCATTCCCTACACTTCTTTCGTCACCCCTGATGGTCAGTACGAGTACACCAAAATGCCCTTCGGTCTTAAGAATGCCCCCTCTGAGTTCCAGAGATTTATTAACTCCATTCTTCGTGAATTTATCGATGATGAAAAAGTGGTCGTCTACTTGGACGACATTATAATAGCCTCCTTGGACTTTCAGTCTCACTTAAAAACCCTTCAGGCAGTTCTAGAGAGAATCAAACAATGTGGCCTTGAGCTTCGCGTTGACAAGTGTAAATTTGCGCATCAAGAACTTGACTATCTAGGATACAAAGCAAATGCTTTCGGTATTCGACCTAGTGATCGGCACATTCAAGCCATTAGAAATTATCCGATGCCTATTAATGTTAAACAACTCAGAAGATGTTTAGGACTCTTCTCTTATTTTCGACGCTTTGTCCCTTCGTTTTCTTGCATTGCTAAACCACTCACTAACTTACTTCAAAAAGATGAATTATTTAACTTTGATACAAGCTGTTGTGAAGCATTTGAAACATTGCGAGAGAAACTTACTCAATCCCCTATCCTTGCTATTTTTGATCCCAAAAAGGAGACTGAGCTTCATTGCGATGCCAGCTCGTTCGGCTTTGGTGCTGTATTATTACAGAAACAAGAAGATAATAAACTTCATCCTGTAGCTTATTTCTCGAAGACAACATCAAAAGAAGAGGCAAAGTTGCATAGCTACGAGCTAGAGACGCTTTCCGTTATCTATGCACTTAAAAGATTCCATGTATACGTACATGGGTTGCCTTTAAAAATCTTTACTGACTGCAATTCATTGGTCGAAACCTTAAAAAACAGGAATGCATCGGCTAAAATAGCAAGATGGTCTTTGTTTTTAGAAAACTATGATTACACAATTCATTATCGATCTGGAACTTCTATGGCTCATGTAGACGCTCTAAGCCGAACTGAAGCCGTTGGAGCAATCAGCGACTTAGATCTTGATTTTCAACTTCAGATTGCTCAATCCCAAGACCCCTTAATAAATACCCTACGACAAAAACTTGAAGCTGGTTCTGTTCAAGGATTTATCCTCCAAGATGGTTTGGTATATCGTCAGTCTTCCACAAATCATCTTCAATTATATGTGCCACGAGAAATGGTAGACAATATTATCCGACACAATCACGAAAAGATTGGTCATCTTGCCATCAGCAAAACTTGCCAAACCATTAGCCAACACTATTGGTTCCCTCATATGAAACCAAGAGTTGAGAACTTCATTAAAAATTGTTTAAAATGCATCGTCTATTCAGCACCTCCAAGAACTAACAACCGAAATATGTACAGTATTCCAAAGACACCCGTACCATTCGACACGTTGCATATTGATCATTTAGGACCCCTACCCAACATTACATCTCGCAAGAAATATATATTGGTTGTCATAGATGCCTTCACCAAATTTACAAAACTATACGCTACCGCTACAACTAATACTAATGAAGTATGTGAAGCTCTCACTCAATATATGTCATATTATAGCAGACCGAAGCGAATTATAAGTGACCGTGCAACATGCTTTACTTCAACCGCATTCAAAGAGTTTGTTGATTCTAATGATATCACTCATGTTCTTAATGCAACGGGTTCCCCCCAAGCGAACGGGCAGGTGGAACGTGTTAATCGTGTACTTCGCCCCATTTTAAGCAAATTATGCAATTCTTCTGACCATTCTGATTGGAGTTCGCATTTGAGATCCGCTGAACATGCCCTCAACAATACTGTCCATAGTTCCACAAACTTTCTTCCTTCGATTCTTCTTTTCGGCATTGAGCAACGAGGCCAGATCTTAGACGAATTACATGAATTCCTTAATGATAAGCATGTTACAACAAACCGTGACTTAAACCTTCTTCGTTCTGAAGCGTTATCTAACATTGAATATTCACAATATCGAAACGAACAATACGTAGCCAATAGAACCAAGCCAGCCCCTAGTTTCTCTGAAGGAGATCTGGTAGCTATCAAATACACAGATTCCACTAATGCAAATAAGAAACTCGTCTGCAAGTTCCGCGGCCCTTATATAGTTCATAAAGTACTTCCCCACGACCGTTATGTAATTAGAGATGTTGATGGATTTCAGATCACGCAGATGCCTTATGACGGAGTTTTAGAGGTAGACAAACTTAGGAAATGGTCTAATAACATATAACATGATGTATTACTAGACAGCATCGTATTGCTTTAATTAGAATAGAATTGAGGTCAATCCTAGGTCAGGATAGCCGAGCTGTAATATCTTAGACATATGACCACGATGCGGCCACTGTGCTTCGTGTGTCAAACTTGATCATGACCGCTGTCATGATCATCGTGCGCGCGGCAATGAACAATAAACGTCATTCGTTTACGGATCGTCGTACCGGCAACATCTTCAGTCTTCTTCTGTGTCGGTTTATTTCTTCTGCCTTTATTCTTCTGCCTTCGGACTGTGCTCAGTTTGAGTTCATCGGTTGATTTGAATTAATTCAAATTAATTCTAATCATTACATTCCTAAAATAGTTATCGTAATCCGTACGGGTTATCATTGTACTGCCATTTTCGATTAAGGAGTACAAAGTATCTTCATTTTCTGGGTTCCCTCGTTTTACGATATTCTTCCATTTAGAGGACATATTCTCTATAGGGTTCAAAATGGCGAATACGGAGGCAAAAACATTATTTTGAACCCTGTATGTGTTTCGACCAGCTTTTTAACCCTTGCAGAATGATGGAACCTTACGTTGTCCATGATTAATACGCCGGCTGTTATGTTTTTTTCCTCTCATTTTTGAAAAAGATCCTCCAAAAATACCACGAAAGAGTCCGTGTTGAACGGAAAAGGTTGTAACAAATGATTATTACATAACTAATTTGATAAATGGATACATAAACATACCTGTTGTCTATTTATCCACCTTGCTCAAATGACGCTTTCAGATACAGCACAAGTAATTCAATTCGGTACACTTGAACTAAATGAATGATTGTTTGAAATGAAATGAACTTTGTGGGTTGCAATTTATTTTGTGGTAATCATTAGTGCTCTGTACGTATTTTATGTGGTATATATATACACATATATATATATATATATATATATATATATATATATATATATATATATATATATATATATATATATATATATATATATATATATATATATATGTGTGTATATATATATATATATATATATATATATATATATATATATATATATATATATATATATATATATATATATATATATATATATATATAGATATATATATATATATATATATATATATATATATATATATATATATATATATATATATATATATATATATATATATATATACGGCGGTTTTATGTGGTATATATATACATATATATATATATATATATATATATATATATATATATATATATATATATATATATATATATATATATATATATATATATATATATATGTATATATATACCACATAAAATACGTACAGAGCACTAATGATTACCACAAAATAAATTGCAACCCACAAAGTTCATTTCATTTCAAACAATCATTCATTTAGTTCAAGTGTACCGAATTGAATTACTTGTGCTGTATCTGAAAGCGTCATTTGAGCAAGGTGGATAAATAGACAACAGGTATGTTTATGTATCCATTTATCAAATTAGTTATGTAATAATCATTTGTTACAACCTTTTCCGTTCAACACGGACTCTTTCGTGGTATTTTTGGAGGATCTTTTTCAAAAATGAGAGGAAAAAAACATAACAGCCGGCGTATTAATCATGGACAACGTAAGGTTCCATCATTCTGCAAGGGTTAAAAAGCTGGTCGAAACACATACAGGGTTCAAAATAATGTTTTTGCCTCCGTATTCGCCATTTTGAACCCTATAGAGAATATGTCCTCTAAATGGAAGAATATCGTAAAACGAGGGAACCCAGAAAATGAAGATACTTTGTACTCCTTAATCGAAAATGGCAGTACAATGATAACCCGTACGGATTACGATAACTATTTTAGGAATTTATTTATCTTTTTGCCACGATGCCAAAAAGAAGAAATAATCGAAGATTAATCTTTTCTAAATTAATTCCTGAATTAATTCTTTTGCATTGTATAACCGCTCTAATTTTGTTGTGCATTCTGAAATTATTAAAATATTAAAATAACGAAAAAATACCAGGGGACAAAAATTGGTGATCATGAGACAAAAATTGACGCACAGAGACAAAAATTGACGCATTCAGGACAAAAATTGAAGCGCACTGTCAACAATTGACGCCTTCGAGACAAAAATTGATGCACACTGTCAAAAATTGATGCCTACGAGACAAAACTACAGGCGGTCCCCGAGATACACGGTACCTCTTATACGCGGATTCGGAGATACGCGGTTTTGTAAATTTGACAGTTCTTTGAGCAAATTGTACTGATTTGACACATCAATTGTAAATTGCCAAATAATTTCCGTTTTGATCGAATGTGAAGAACTATTTCAAAGGGTTTTAAACTGTTATATTCAGTCAGAATCATATCAAATAATTCATAAAGTGACCAAAACCACCCCCTACTTGCAAAATTACACGAAAATTTGCGATATTTTAGCTGAAAATCACGAGATTCGACTTACGCGGAAATCCGAGATACGCGGTATTTTGCGGCCGTTTTCGGTCCCCATTAACCGTGTATCTCGGGGACCGCCTGTACATGACTTACGGCCAATTTTTGACGGCAACGGCTGTAACTCGTTGGCTGGCCGCAGGTTGCTGTTGCCGAGTGCGCTGCACATTGGTATTACGTTGCTGTAGTACATGAGGCACATGTAGCGCTAGCTACGCGGTTAACTTAATAATTATGTACAAAGTTTGTGCATATCGTGAAATGTGCATGGCACACATATCATGGTGGTGAAAGAAGTGTCAAGTAAGGGACACTGCTCGCGCGATGTTAGCGTATCCCATATGACAATGGGGATTTATATCTAGGGCAAACGGGGTGTGAGGTAGAGAGAAACAGGTTGCGACGAGGGAGAAGCAGGATATTTTTAATGAGAGAGGAATGAAACCAAGGGAAGAGCCTCACATACGGAGAGCGAGAAATGTCAAAACAAAACGGTCGAAACACGTTCGAAACAAACGAGGACGCTTCGCGAGCCGGTGTTTGTGAAATTTATATTTTGTGATTTTAAAGTGATTTAAAGTGTTTCAGAGAAGAAAATGGACCAAATAAAGCAGTTGAAGAAGAGTGGGCTCTTAAGGAAGCGAGCACTGGCAAGGATGGGTGGAATGAAGAAGAAATGGGTGGCTGAAAATCAACCCGGTCCGAGTACGAGTATGGAAGTGCAAGGTAAGCGATTTTCATCATCTTTTACGCACGTTAAACTCGGTATCAAGTTTAAATTTAATAGTTGTTTTAAAAAGAAACCATATTTATCTGTGTGTAGCTCTGAGTATACGAAGTGCGTATACTATTTGTGCATTTTGATGCACGCTCTGGGCCGGTGACCGTGCGAGTTTTTGCAAAACATTTCTGACCGTTTTTAAGTTTTGCGTCAGACCGCAAACTCAAAAGTGTTTAGCTGAACGCACAAATCACAAATGCACTAATTTATGTACGCTTTTATGGACGTATTTAGTAATAAAGTCTTTTAGTTTCAGGTCCGGAAGCTGTGGTTGATGGCGTTGCTGAGGAGTGCCTGATGGATTTCCCGTTGTCGGAGGAGGAGGATGTACTCATTTTATCCGATGATGAAGATGAGGATGAAATAATCGAATACATCGAGAACGAGAGCGAAGAGGATGATAAAGATGAAGAAGATCATCTACTGAATGAGAAAAATAATAGTCCAGCTCAACATCTGATGGCCAAGCGGTTGAGAGTTTGGGCTTTATCTCAAAAGCTACCTAATTTAGTATTGAATGATCTTCTTCGCTTGGTTCGCGAAACAACGGACATTCCTCTTCCTCTCGATTCTAGAACGCTCCTTAAGACACCGGTTGCTGTGGGCAAGGAAACATACGCGGTAGCTGGCGGTGAAATGTGGTATCATGGCATTGCGAAAAGTATGCAAAGTTGTTTCCGGTAAGACAGATTGTGCTTAGCTTGATAACATGTACCATGTAAATAACTAATGCATAGGTAACATCTACTGTGTTTCATTTTAGGAAGCTGACTCCTACGGTGAACGAAATATTAATAAACATATTCGTAGATGGGCTACTGTTATTTAACAGTGGGCCAAAACAGCTATGGTCCATATTGGTGAAGCTTGTAAACGTCCCAGAAGCTCCCATATTGGTGGTTGGCGTGTTTTGTGGCTTATTCAAACCGGAAAATGTCGAGGACTACTTGCGCCCACTCGTTGATGAATTGAATCGCCTACACAATTCCGTCATCAATTGTTATCAACAACAAAAAAATAAAAATCACCCTTAAAGCTTTCCTGGCAGATTCTCCAGCACGAGCATTCATCAAAGGTAAGCAATGTAGAATAATACAGAGCTAAATAAGTTAACAATATTTATGTGTCTTTTTTCCAGGTGTAACATACTTCAACGGCGCTTGCGGTTGCATAAAGTGCAAAATCGTAGGAAAATTTGACAAGAGCGCACGGAAGATATTTGAAAGCGTTGCTGAGGAGAGGATCGACGATGATTTTCGCGATGGAAACTACCCAATAGGACACCAGAAGCACCATACTCCGTTATTAGACTTAAAAGAATTTAATATAGTAGTTCAGATGTCAATTGCAGACGATTTACACTTGTTTCATCTAGGGGCATTGAAGAAATTGCTTAAGGGTTATAAAGGAGGTTATAAAGGGTTTTCAGCATGGTCAGCAGCAGAGCAGGAAGAGATAAACAAGATTTTAGCTAGAATAGAATTGCTAGCAGAGATACATCGAGGTGTTAGGTCTATAAAATATGTGGATTATTGGAAGGGGACCGAATTCCGGTCTTTTTTAAATCATATAAGTATCCCTTTGTTCTTAGGAAGAATCCACGATTCAGCGTATGATCATTTTAAACTTATTTATGTAGCTCATACTTTCCTTTCGCATTCTTTCTTCAAACAATATTGGACATACGCTGGTCAATTATTAGAAAAATTTGTTTTAGACTACAGTTCAATATACACCAAATATAATTTAACTAGTAATGTCCATAACCTTTTACACGTCACAAAAGATGTTCAAAATTTAGGTCCCCTTCCAGAAATTTCAACATATGATTGTGAGAATACGCTGCAGTTTATAAAAAGGCTAGCTAGACCAGGACCGAGAATATTAAATCAAATAGTTTGCAGGCTTGCTGAGCTTAGGGAAACACAAGTAGCAGTTAGAAAGGAGGAAAAACAGTATCCCATTTTCAAATGCAGAGGAGAGGAAGTCATTTTATTCGTTAAGGAAGGTTTAATGCTAAGGAAAGGTAATAGGAATGGATGGTTTTTGACGATGGATAGGGAGATCATCAGGTATAGTGCAGCATTAAAAGAATCTGGAAAGGTTTACATAATAGGACATTAATTAAAGAAGAAGAAAGTCAGCTTTAGTACTCCGTGTAGTTCAGATATCATATTTAATTACGAAGGTGAAATAGCAGATTTATCAAAAGAATTAGGTAGGGTTCCTATAGATAGTGTGATGTGTAAGCTTGTAGCAATTTCATTAGATGAGGGAATAGGGTATCATTTCAGTCCATTACTACATACTTTAGCTGAATAGGTTAGATAGGGTTTCATTAAGATAGATTAAGACGTTTTAATTGTTCCATGCAAGGCAGCAATGCTTCGACAATTTTCCTTTTTTTTCTTTTTCAGCTGGCTAGCAAATGCTTTGACGCTTTTATGCATCTTTGAACTCCTATCCCAACCTCCACGTGGTGCTAGCAGGATTATATTTATTGCAGAATTTGTTACATTAATTCTGAAATTTTTATAAACTAATAGGAAAGGGGGCTTTTAAAACTGTTAATATAAAGGACTAATAAACGATGATTAGAACATGTCAAATATATAAATACTAGCAGTTCGGTTATTTTATTAAACTAGTAGCATTTTTATCAATTGAAGGAAAGGGGTTTTCTATGATTTGAGCTAGTTGGAACCTGGCAGTTGGGTGATTTTCATTAATAAAATATGAGCCAATTGGTATGAAAGATCATGGTTTCATTAGAACGAAGTTAACGATTGTTGTAAAAGTTAATTTGTTATTCAAGTATATAGATCTTATTACTTACATAACTAGTTAACAAACCATCACATCTTTTAACAAATTCATCTTTGTCATCTTTTTACAATAATTTGATTTTGTTAATCACAGCAATTCTTCGGTTTTTCGTTTTTTTGCTTCGCTTGCAGTCAACGCATTCCCTAGTTTCTTCATAAGAAACTTTTTTACTAATGTATCCGTAGCCTCAAGATAATCGTTAGCTCCTACAACTCTAAATAAGTGAAGTACGTATATAAATCGATTAAAATCTATCTTACGTGCACCTACACTACTTTTTCCCGACCAACTACTTCTTCTTCTTCTTCTTTGGGTCAACAACCGATGTCGGTCAAGGCCTGCCTGTACCCACTTATGGGCTTGGCTTTCAGTGACTAATTGATTCCCCCCATAGCAGGATAGTCAGTCCTACGTATGGCGGCACGGTCTATTTGGAGATTGAACCCATGACGGGCATGTTGTTAAGTCGTACGAGTTGACGACTGTACTACGAGACTGGGTCCAACTACCAACTACAAGTAGACAAAAATTTGCGATCGAACATTACTTCTAAAACTAAGTTGAGTTTACCTTCTATATCTTTAACACTTGTAACATAAAATATAAGTTTTTGTGCAGTGTCTAACAAAAAGAGGCTATCCGATTTTAATTTTTCGTTAAAACCTGCTTCATCAAAAAAAAAATTAATAGACACTTTTCTGGCTGTGACATTTTTGTGATACATTGTATCGTAAATTAAATCTACCTTCATTGACATTTCTATCATAATCTCCGTCAAAACTTCCACGGAAAAGGGATTACAGGCGTCCCCCGAGTTACGACCCCCTCGAGTTACGACGATTCGCAGATACGACGATTTTGATTTTGACAGTTAAAAGTTGTCATTGACAAGAAATTTATGTATTTTTTTGAATATCTGGGCTCATAACCGTTATACATTACATTTCCAAAGATTGCACAACTACCGTATCTTGAATATATATATTGTGTACGGTTTTTTAAATATAATTATTACATTATCGAACATTATTTTTAATAAAATACACGATATCATAAATTCCAATTCTTCAACTTCGGTTATAAACTTTATATTCTTAGATATTCGATATACGACTTTTTCGACTTACGCCTTGCTTAGGGACATTTTTTCGGTCCCAAATACAGTCGTATCTCGGGGGACACCTGTAGTAGATGAAGGCAAATTCGTTTTAGGTGTTTCTATTTGTACAGATGGAAGTACGGGAAGACGGGATTTCGACAAATCACTGGTATTAGAAATAGATCCAGAAGATTGAGGCAAATTCAAAGGTTCCACAATTGGTCGGTAGACTGTGTGAAGGACCGGAAGGGGCTTATGGGGTGCCTTAAAACTAGAGGAAGCAGATGAGTTTGTTTGCCTAGTAGGAAGACGGGTTTTCGATGAAGCACCAGCGTCGTGTGGTAATGATTACCACAAAATAAATTGCAACCCACAAAGTTCATTTCATTTCAAACAATCATTCATTTAGTTCAAGTGTACCGAATTGAATTACTTGTGCTGTATCTGAAAGCGTCATTTGAGCAAGGTGGATAAATAGACAACAGGTATGTTTATGTATCCATTTATCAAATTAGTTATGTAATAATCATTTGTTACAACCTTTTCCGTTCAACACGGACTCTTTCGTGGTATTTTTGGAGGATCTTTTTCAAAAATGAGAGGAAAAAAACATAACAGTATATGTGTATATATATATATATATATACATATATATATATATATATATATATATATATATATATATATATATATATATATATATATATATATATATATATATATATATATATATATATATATATATATATATATATATATATATATATATATATATATATATATATATATATATATACAGGGTGGCATCGTAGAAGTGATATACCTATTCGAGTACCCCTTTTTTTGCCTTTTTGTGTTTTTCGGTCACTGAGTGTCAAACTCGTGGGCATATTTTGACAGCTTAATTTATTTACTATTTAGCGTGAAAAACGTACACTTAGTGCTCACTTCAGTTTTCTCATATATTATAATGGATTCAAGTCGAGAACAAATAACAAATATTTCCGAAAAGGTGACCAAATCTCGCTTGTTGTTGAATATGCACGCAGGCCAAAACATCATCTCTTCGGACGTAAAACTGTTCACTCTGGAGTAGACATGGGCAAGAAGAGCGGGAATCATAAGGTTCGCTCGCTCCCATTAGTGAGCGGGCGCTCGCCGCTCTTCATTCCAGAAAAATATGATTCGCCCGCTCGCATAGAAAAATATAAAAAAAGCTCGTTTGAAACTAGTTGCCCCGAGAAACAAAAAATCTAAATCTATAATACTGTTGGGCTTATACGGAATGTAAATAGCCGCATGTAAAAAAATCAAATATTTTATTGCGGTTAAAACTAAAACTCAAATTGACGTTTTTATTAAACAAAAAAAAACATCACAACCTACTGTCGTCGACCCACACTGGCTATTCCAAACACACGTATAAAACATCGTAGAGCGCGAGCGCATCGTATGTGCAAAACACACAGAAAAAAACAGTCTTGCTTGCAAGCGCACTGCTTGTCCAAAATACGTAGCGAGCCAAGGTGGATTCAAAATATCAGGTGGTGGATTAGGGCCTTTGGGGAGGTCGCCATAGTTGAGGGACTTTACGTCATTTTAGAACCGTTGACCATTGGTTTCCGCACACAAAGCTTAGCAAATATAACAGATTTCTTTGTTATTATGTGCATTTTAGTGTGTCTATTGATTTTATCGAAAAAACGTAATATATTAACAAAAGATTTGATCATTTGTTTATGCACGAAATTTAAAATCATGCTAGCATGAGTTCTAATCTCAAGTAAATTGCGGCCATGCGGCTCGTAGATAATGAGGAATTAATGTAAAAATTGAACAAAAATAATGATTTCTTAATTTTTATCATCAAAAATGTCGAAAACACAAAGAATTCTAGAATAAATTCACAGAATAACACAAAATAACACACTTTAATGTATCTTTCTATGTTAAATAAGAACTCACAAAGTCCAAAATATATTTTTAAAGAATATTCATTCGAAAAAATGGGGTAGATAAATTATATGAGCAAATTTAATTAATGTCAACAAAGTTTGAATCCTGGGGACCTTACGTCAAGTGACGAATTGTCAAAATGCACCAGAGTCCACCACCTGATATTTTTAAATCCACCTTGGTAGCGAGCAGATCAGGGTAGCTCGCGAGCGCACTGCCTATCCAAAATCCATGCAGAAAAAAACTGCCTAGCTCGCGAGCGCACTGCCTATCCAAAATCCGTGCAGAAAAAAACTGCCTAGCTCGCGAGCGCACTGCCCATCCAAAATACGTAGCGAGAAGATCAGGGTAGCTCGCGAGCGCACTGCCTATCCAAAATCCATGCAGAAAAAAACAGGGTAGCTCGCGAGCGCACTGCCTATCCAAAATCCGTGCAGAAAAAAACTGCCTAGCTCGTGAGCGCACTGCCTATCCAAAATCCATGCAGAAAAAACAGGGTAGCTCGCGAGCGCGCTGCCCATCCAAAATACGTAGCGAGAAGATCAGGGTAGCTCGCGAGCGCCCCTTCTCTTCTCCCCTCCCGACAACGGCACTCAAATTCTCTCATTTTCTCATGCCCTCTCTGTCACATTCGTAGCTCGATCTCCCTCTTCTGGGACTTAGCGTTCTGAGCATGCGGTTTTTGCAACGGTCATTTCGTGCCGCTTCGATCTCATCACCTTCTTTCCCCTCCCACCCCTCTTTTTGATCCCCGCTTTGGGGCTTGCAAATTTTTGACATGTCAAATGAGAGTGAAGCTAAAATGTAAACAACAAGTGTTCGCGTGTGCCGTGATTTTGTAAGTATTTTATGCAAATTATATGATATTTATCATTAAAAACGTTTTGTTTTGTAGAATAAACATAAAATCAACCAAGGAAGTATGATTTAGTTGTGGTGGAAGCGAAAAAAATGCTTGGAGCATGGAATAAAACCGGATGAAATTTCTAGCCTTCACGCACGATGCCGACGCTGAGGTAAGGTGTGCTTGTGTTTAATTTCGATGATTGTTTCATTTTAGGGTGTGCTCCACAGCTAGTAGCTCCCACATTCGAACCGCTCATGGTAACCTGCAATTATGTTATTTTTAGTTTTTCATTTAGTTTCAATGTAAAGTAATAGTTGAAAAACATACAATTTGATTTCATCCAACTTACAGGTTTTACAGGTGAACAACAATTAGCAACTCCCGATCGAATTGCACACAACAACCACCCACAATCACAGCTGTAAAAAGTAAGTATATGAGTTTTGCATGTCTTTAAAATGTCTTATTTTTAATATTTATCTCCATACTTACAGGTAACACGGATAGGTAGCAAGGAAATCAAGCTTGTACACTGAAATCTACACAAAAACTGGGTTTTATAAGCGCACGAAAAGCGACGCGGCTATCTTTTAATAAAAAGTAAACAAAAGAGTTTCGTTTTAATTTAATTTTGACAGCGGGTGTGGTGATGGCTTGAGCGATTTGGAACAATCATTCTCCGGACAGGATTCGATCCAATCCATGACGTCACTGAGTGCCGGTTCATTTTATGCTTATTCTCCGAGTTCTGGTTATACCAAGCAGCAGAGAATAAGCAGAGAATAAGCATAAGCGGTTTCCATACAAACTCTCTCTGAGATTGTTGAGAGGGTCACTACGTATTTTGTCCAGGCAGCGCGCTCGCGAGCTAGCTTGATCCTCTCACTATGCATATTGGCGCTCGCGAGCTGGGCTGTTTTTTTATGAATGGAATTTGGGCCAACCGGTCGCTCACGAGCTACCCTGTTCTTCTCGCTACGTATTTTGGATGGGCAGCGCGCTCGCGAGCTACCCTGTTTTTTTCTGCACGGATTTTTGATAGGCAGTGCGCTCACGAGCTAGGCAGTTTTTTTCTGCACGGATTTTGGATAGGCAGTGCGCTCGCGAGCTAGGCAGTTTTTTTCTGCATGGATTTTGGATAGGCAGTGCGCTCGCGAGCTACCCTGTTTTTTTCTGCACGGATTTTGGATAGGCAGTGCGCTCGCGAGCTACCCTGTTTTTTTTTGCATGGATTTTGGATAGACAGTGCGCTCGCGAGCTAGGCAGTTTTTTTCTGCACGGATTTTGGATAGGCAGTGCGCTCGCGAGCTACCCTGTTTTTTTCTGCACGGATTTTGGATAGGCAGTGCGCTCGCGAGCTACCCTGTTCTTCTCACTGCGTATTTTTGATAGACAGTGCACTCGCGAGCTAGGTTGTAGAGTCGCTGATAAACAGCTGGTTTTTAAAAAGCAAGGTATATTTCGACATACACAAATCGGATTTATAGTGGTTATAATACATATTACCTAGTTTGAATTTCTTCGTTATATTCGCTGCACAAAACCAGTGATTACGATAAAGAATATTAATTGTTTTGTAATAGAAAAAAAAGTATTCCAATTGCCGTACGCTATGTTTTTTTATACAGGAGGACAGCTTTGCCTTATTGCTTAAAGACTCACTATAATAATGATTTGTGTAACATTCGTTCCCATCGAAGATGTAAAAAATGTGTATTTTTGTGTATTGATTTTTTCTCACCATTAACTGTATACTCTATTATTCGAGAACAAACTGCATTAATTAAGCAATACCTCACGAAAAATATCACCTATATCTCCTGTCCAATTAAAGGTATGGCTAGCGCGAGCGGACGAATCACCACTCGCTCGTGTTTCGCAGTAAGCAAAAGAGCCAGCTCGCTCGAATCGTCGCAAAGAATCATTTTGCCCATGTCTACTCTGGAGGAAACCTTGAATAAGCAGAATGATCGTATTTATGGGGCATGTATTCGGGATATCACAGCCGATAAAAGAACAGTCGAACGGTATCAAAATACGTCAGCCGTGATGGTTTGGGGAGCTATCTCGGCCAAAGGAAAGTTTCCGTTATTTTTTATCGACAAAGGCGTGAAGATCAACAAGGAGCACTATTTAGAACACGTTTTTCGAGGCCACTAGAAACCATACGTTAAGAGGCTGTTTGGCTACGACAACTTTTGGTTCCAACAAGCTTCAGCTCCTGCTCATAAGGCTTCGATCGTTCAGAAGTGGTGCAAGGAGCATTTGCCATGTTTTATCAGTGCATCGGAATGGCTGCGTCGTCTCCAGATTTGAACCCGTTGGACTTCAGCATATGGGGATACATGCTTGGAAAGTTGGGCGACATCAAACATTTCCATTTGGACGGATTCAAGAAACGGTTGTTAAAGATATGGGATGAAATGCCGGATGAAGTTGTGCGTGCGGCCTGCAACAATTTCCAAAAGCGCCTACGGGCGGTTATCAAGTGTAAAAGTGAAAGATTTGAAATAAATTAAGTGAAATGCAGGTTTAATACCAATAGAAGCTAATTAAATCGATTCCTAAGAGAAATCAAACCTGGTGTCAATTTTATTTTTTACAAAGTGTATCACTTCTACGATGCCACCCTGTCTATATATATATATTTAGGGGCGCCACAAAAGTGGTCCCTAATTTTTTAAAAGATACGCAACACGCTTGGCGAACTACGTTTAGGTATTTAGGTAATTCGATTTGTTCCTTTTTCCTTTAAGCCGCGGAACGGTGAGTTCGGGAGAGACGCGAAAATTAGTGTTGTTCGTTCGAGAGTTGCCGGAGAAGAAGTGTTGGGTAAGCCGGGCGGATATGCGCGTGTCGATGTGGAAACGTTTAGGACGAGAGAGAACGTGTATGGAGCAAGCCACCGCTTTTATAGCTGCGGTGCAGCATGCTACCACTGTTTGTCCTGCTCTAGCTTTATGTGCAGTCCCTGCCTAACTAGCCCGTTAAACATTTTCTGTCGGTAGTTCTAGGTGTGCGCACCAGATGGCGCATATATATATGCAACGCGCTTACTTGATTGAACTTGATAATTATATCAGGTTGGCGCTTAGAAATTTGTCCAGGGAAGAATTGTATGGTTTTTTACGGACAACACTGAACACGTAGCGGAATTTGGGGCAAGTGTGCCATACGGGGCAAGAGTGCCACCAAGCATTTTTCCTTAAAAACTTTAGTTTAATGATCAATTGTGTATACAGTTGGTTCCTTTCCAATGACTAGGTATACTGAGCCGAATTTCATATAGACCAATCGATATTCCCCATTGTTTTGAACTGATTTGTGTTGCGTTTCAAAATTGAGCAGAATACTATAATTTTTTAATCCAACCAAATAAGCTCTCTAAAATCATGCGAACAATCAACCGAGAAAATATTTACACCACCGTATAGCTGAGAAAACGTGAAATTTTTGTGGGGTTAGTTGAAAAAAACTTTCTTTTTGTCACTGAAATATTCCATTTCGAAAAAGTAACAACTTTTGGGGCAAAAGAGCCATCTCTATTTGGGGCAAGTGTGCCACCATCTTTCATAGGCGCGAGCTGTCAAAAATGTAAACATTGTTGTAGCGTGCTGCGGAATGGTGCGCTATTGTGAGCGGATTCCACGCTAGAAAAACAGAACAGTAACAAACCATATTGTGGTACAGTTATTGGTCAAAAAGGGTTCATTGGTGACTCAAGACATGTAGGAATACATACACTAGTGGTACAAACGTAATAATTTCCAATTATCTAAGAAATACGGTTATTTTAACCAGGTGGCCGTCTTGCCCCATACGAGTGGCACTCTTGCCCCATAGCCCAAAAAACAACGTCTTTTTGGACCCTGTTTAAAACGCTTCAAAAACTGTTTTGTTTGCACTTTTTTCAAGCGAAACTCATTTATAAGTGAGGAAATAGATGTAAAATGGTTATGAGATTTAAATCGGCTTTTGAAAAACACGTTTTAGTGAGTTATAACTTGAAATGCTTAAGGTGGCACACTTGCCCCAAGTTCCACTATTCTTCCCTTAAACGATTATTTCGTACTTAAACTGTAGTATTACTGTCATTTTGATTATTGCTGATTTCGTTTTCACATGCATATACTTGCTCGGTTATACAGCTTCTAACATCGTTGAACACGCCTTGCAGCACATTTTTTTATCTCCCATAAATCCATCTTTTTTATATCGAGGATTAAGCAAAATAGACTGCGCTATAATTCCTTCGAATGTCATTTCGAATTTGTCTTTTTAATTTCTAATCCTCATAATCTAATCCTTGTAAAATGAAATCTATTAAATTACGTATTTATAGTTTAGTATTTTTTCGTGCCTTTTCCGTCTGTAGCTTCAGAAGTTTGCAAAATGAAACTATTTGGAAAATCGTGGGTGATTTTTCTGCACATACGTCCTGAGTGGCAAGACCAAAAAATTCTAATAATTATACTGCTGTAGAGCAAGCAGTCTGCGTCCTGAAGATTTGATTTGATGTTTAAAAATCTATGCAAGAAACAATTGGTTCTTTGTTTTGCAAAAATCTACTGAGCATTTCTTAAGTTGAGTTCTAGCGTGTTATTACATCTTGTTTTAATTTTAAAACTGGAACTTTTAAATGTGTTTGCATTTCCTGAAGTTGAAGACATGCTGTTGTTTATCAACAGCGGCTCTAATTTGACAGCTGGGTTGTGGTGAAGAGGGGGGGGGGGGGGGGGGGGGTATGAACAGACAGACAGAGCATTTCACGTTTGGTGAACAGTAAACTTGAAATGCCGGGGGCTCCTACAATAACCAGTCACAGATTCTAAAATTTTTGTTGGCGGGAGGGGGGGGGCAGGCGGGGGTGCAAATGATACGCCAGCTACGGGGCCCCAACATCCATCCTTTCGGGGGCCCTTGTCGCTAGTACTGTGACTATACAGCATACATGTAATACATACGGCATACTATAGACTAGCGATCTACGGGGCCCCAGACGGCCGCCTAGTCTGCCTACCGTTAGATCCGCCACTGGAACCTGCGCAAGTTAAGTGGAATGACTGCAATCGGGTTTGCGCGAGGTTTAAAACGGACACGAAGACGAAAATCGACCTATTTCTACCATCGCGCGAAGAGATGCAAGTTTAGTGATTTTTTTAATACAGTTGAAGTGAATTAAGAAAACTGAAGTTTCAACTTTTTACCACGCGAAAGAAAGATATTTGTTGCTGGACGCAACACATGCTTTGGAGCTTTTCTTAAAATGACGAACTATTGCTTTAACTTTTTCAATTGTTTTGATATGGTTTTTTGAATTCCACTTTTGATAATTAAATTTAATGAAGGCGCAAAACTTGCAATGTGCTGTATATTTAACATAGAAACAGCTAATTTTATGTTTTTATCATTATCTGTGACAATAGCAACAACTTTTTTTTTAATTTCAAAATTTTATACCACTTCATTTATCCAAGATTGAATATTATGGGCAGAAAGATCTTCAAAATACTGGGAGCATTCTAAAAGATAGGAATCTAATTTTCCTTCCTATTTTTTCATGTCAACAATAGTCCACGCGTATGTTGTTAAAGCCAATTTCAAATTTCACTTTCTCTCTAACGGTTAGTATCGTTGCTTGCTATATCGACGGAATTAACGCATTAGATAATGTTTTCCTGCTTGGAATCTCGTAGTTATGATTTATTTTTTGAATTATTTTATAAACTGTTCCTCTTCTACTATTGAAGATGGATGACAGCCTATGCAAATCATCGAAATCAACTTATTATCGAAACCTTTTTTTGGCTTACAGCTATTGGTCGAGACAAAAACCTACCTAAACTCTCTGTTATTTTTTTACCGGATGTTGCCACAGCTGATACTTCCACTGTAGGTTCTATAGCTCTATGCGACTCACCTAATCTAGATTTTTTTTGTGATTGGTACAGTGGGATGCTTTCTCGCTAAATGACGCTTCATGTTTGCTGTCGAATTTTTCCTGTACACAAAGTTATTAAGACAGTAACAGCATTTTTAATTTTTTTTAAATGTAATCAAATCTCGGCATTCAATTCCTTATTTGAAGACATCTTCAATTTTGTGAATCTAAAACAGAGCAAGAGTTGTTTGCATTTTATTTAATTATTTGTTCAAACTAAATGTTTTCAATAATTGGTATCTGTTTGATTCAATGTATACATAATTCGTCAAAAGTCTCTTGGGAGATTTCTTAATATAAAAAGTTACACTTCTTTGATTTCCATAACTAACCACCATTTATCGATGCTAAGTGTTTTGATGAATAGTAGGTTCTAAGCTTTCAATTGTGCATCGAATGTCGTTGTCATTGCTTTTCCGCATGCGTATGTCATCGGACGTCAACATGTTTTATAGGATTTGATAACGAACGAAAGACAACAAAGCGCAACAATTTCACAAAAAGTAATGACACTGGCTTAAGGTTTAAAAAAAACTATTTTTGTCTCGTTGTCATCAATCAGATACACACATATATATATAAACCTGTTTCCAGCTACGTTCGAATCTCGTGCCGTTTGCATCGAATCGCAAACCGCCTGCTTCGAAATGCATGGCACTACGGTCGAATCGTGTGCCACTACGATTGAATCGTTTGCCACTACCATTGGATCTCTGAAAGCAAGAGCATAGAAAACGGGGTTTCCACGTTTGAAAGCTGTTTCCTTCTTCACCGATGGCATTTCGTTGTTAAATACTAATAAAAGGTACGTATCCACTAAGTACAGGTAAAAACCACGAATATTAGTTGAAAATAAGAATTTTACCATCAACAACGAACCACGATATTCGTTGATAACAAAGATGTTAGGTGTAATGATATAGTTACGTGCCTAGCTACTCATTACATCTCATTTTTATGTTACTCATTGATGCGAAATACGCAAAAAAATCATATTATTCTGGTGTAATCGAACAGATCGAACACCAGTTCGAACGCGTTCGATGAATTCAGTTGTGTAGGTACGATTTACATACCAACAGAATATAGATCGAACACCAGTTCGAACGCGTTCGATGAATTCAGTTGTGTAGGTACGATTTACATACCAACAGAACACAGATCGAACACCAGTTCGAACGCGTTCGATGGATTCAGTTGTGTAGGTACGCTTTACATACCAACAGAACACAGATCGAACACCAGTTCGAACGCGTTCGATGAATTCAGTTGTGTAGGTACGATTTACATACCAACAGAACACAGATCGAACACTAAGGCCCGTGGCAACGCTCATCGGATGCGATTTTATCGGACGAGATTTATATGGGATTTGACAGATAACGTCGAACGTGCGATTTCGTCGTACGACGGAATCAAAAAATTTTGATTCCGTCGGATCGTCGCATCCGATTTTATCTGTCAAACTGAATTTAACAGTATAAACCCAAAATTCATGTTTTTTCTCGAAGTGACATCTGTTTGTTTGGAACTTTGTTTGTATCGAAAACCAAATAACAAGCGATACATTTTCAGCCATGTCGAACGTGCGAGTGGACGAAGAAAATTTGATTTTGTTGGTGCAAGAGCACCGTTATTTATGGGTCCTCCGGGATCCGGAGTACAAAAACAACACCCTTAAAAAATGCGTGGGACTCCATAGCCCAGCAGCTCCACACAACCGTTAAGTATTATTTTTTTAGTTCATAGCTAATCGCAAAAGGGACACAACGCCAGGACATATTCATTTTCTTGTTGAAGAAATTGAACACTGGAGGCTCTGTCTTTCCTAATTGGTCTGGTTATGATAGAGCACGTCGTCGTATAAAGACCCGGGCAATAATTTTTGACCAGGATGCTCGGTCCCTGGCTGCTACTTCATCGATGTAGGCTCCCGATTTCACTGTGCTCCTCCGCCTCTCGTGCCAAACAACGGGTCGCTGTCGTACCTTTTCTTGGTGGGACACGAGTCCGGGATCCCCATAACATGTTCAAGGCTTGGTTGCCCTCAGGATGCTCGGAACGTGGTGCAGCTCTGTCGTAACCTCATGGTTCATCAATCTCCTCCACGATGCATACACGAACACACTACCAAAGATGCGGAATACTAGAGATCCGGAAGCCCAGAGTGTTTGCATGCGTCGTTCGTATGGTCTAAGTGTAGCGTCCATAGAAGATCATAGGATTATATTTCAAGCGCACACCGCTAAACAGACAACTAAGTCAAATGGAATATTGCATACATTCTTGGCAGGAACCTACAATGCTCATTAGGTTACTGGTTACATTATATGTACTCGTTTCTACAATGCATCAGTAAATAATTATAACAATCATTTAGTACGTGCAAAACTTAAAAAAAATAGATAAGAGTGTTGCCAAACGCCGTAGCCACGAATGTATTCAATAATCATAGCCAATGCGCGCATCATCCAACAAAAAGCGAACATTATAGTGCTTTTAAATCATATGCAGTCATGAAGCTATCCTGATAACACACAATCTTCGTGTTTTAGTTTCAATATAGTGCACTATCCTATCCTATACTTAATCGATCTTGTTATTGGTTTCCCAAAGAAGCACATACGATTACTTTATATATTAATACTATCGTATAAGGTAAAAGTTAGAAATCGGTCTAATATTGTTTAGAGAAGAATATAAAAAAACGTAGTGTATTGCGTTAAATAAACTAAAAAAGTCAGCTGTTGTATCCATGCTTATCTGTAAGGCTTTGTATATTTTTACATTTTTTCAATCTTTTATATTAGTAATCAATACGGCCGAAAGGACCGTTCCTTTGGAATATTTTTTTAAACACATAAATACAAGCCTAAGGAACAAATAGAAACTGCAATGAGTCTGAAAACACACATCCGAAAAAAGAGCATATTCGAAAAAAAGTTGAGAATTTTCATATAAAGACGCGAAGACGGAAAGAAGCCGAACAAAAACGAAGTTACCTCTTGGCATAAGACTCTTTTACTGTAATGAGGTGTAGCAAGGATGGTGAAGAAAGGTTTGAAACATATTATCAGAATGATTTCCTTTATTATTTTTTTTTATTTTCTCAGTTTACGATTTCATTGACTGAGACGGGAATCGAACAACGCATCTTATCCAAAGAACATTAGTGCCAGAGCACAGTCCTACTTTTTTCGTTTGTACATATTTTTACCGATATGTCCAAAAAGTTTCTCGTTTCTGCGAAACGGAAAGACACTTTACTTTCGATAAAGCTCATATGAGAATATAGAGGACTCTTATAATCTCTTTTCTTTTGTACTACGATTGGTTCGCTAAACTAAACAAAACTTGTTATTCAAGGGTCCACTGTACTTTATTTTTAATTTAAAAAAAGGTTTGTAACTATATTTTTATTTATTGCAGATATGGTTGCCAAAAATAAATGGCGAAACTTGCGGGACACATTCGCCCGCAAACTAGCTGAAATGAATCAGCCATCTGGGTCGGGATACAAGCATGTCCGATGGAAGTTTTACGAGCAGATGAGCTTCCTCAAAGACATGCTTGCGTCCCGACCCAGAGTTGGGAATCTGGAGTCATCTTGGCAAGGTAATATTTTTTATTTTATACTATTTTATTTTATTATATGATATTCTATTTCTCTTTATCATCCTCATACAAACAGATGATAGTATCGAATATTTGGAAGAGAGCGATGATCTTCTAGATCATTTGGACCCGGTAAATAAACAGAGAGCAACAGAAAACAACAGAAAGCGGAAACAGGATGATCGAGTGCTGCAGGACATAGTTAATGTGGAGAAGGAGCGCAAAGAACTTTTAAAACAAAAACAACAAAAAAGCTCCAACTACCACGTAATGATGAGTGTTGTTACACTCCTTGATTTATTACCCGATCTAAATGATGAGTTGGATACTTACCAAGTAATTAAATCAAAGTGAAGAAAAAAACAAAGGAAGAAAATAAAAAAAAATAGCTTGAGTGAGAACACAACTACCAATCGTCTCGTTGAATAGACAACACAGTACCATGCTGAGCGTGTTAGTCTGTGTTGTCTATTCAAAGAGACGATTGTTATAAACATGTGGACAGTTGTTATATTAGTGTTACTCTACTAGTTACAATAATTTAATTATTGTGACTGAAATTGAATTTGTGATATGATTAAAAAGAACTTGTTATGAATTTTCTAAAAATATCCTTTATCATTTTATTTCCTTAACATTTTTCGAACAATAAATTGGCAATGAGCTCCCTGACTAAAAACGGTTTAATGGTATTGGCTGGTATCATTGAATCCGTTCGTAGCGAGAACGTACGGCGTTCTCATGAAATTCTTGAAACACATTTTATCCTTAACCGGGCAATAATCCCAATAGAAGGTCTGCAGTGACGGAATCGCAACCCCGTATGCAAGCGGAGTAAGTAAACGCTACACTGTTCTTAGGGAAGAACGGAACTGACTTTATTCATTCATATCAGCGTAGCCGTTCTACGCCGCTATCTTACTCTAGCGATGCCTAATCCTAATTTTCCTAATCCTAGTTTCCTTATGCCCTATGTCCTTATCATGAATACCCCCACCCTTATTTTAATGTGGCTTCTATGCCCACGCACTTTACGCGCGCATCCTAATTACTAACACTACTTAAACTACTAATCGCACTAGCTGTCCTAATCTATAAAGTGGGCGTGGCCTTCCTATCTAATCCTATGCTATAGTTCATCCTACTTCCGAATTCATCCTAGTTCTAGTCTTAATCCTAATTAGTTCATTTCTATTTTTAGACCTTGTTCATTTCTGTCGGCGACACATTTCTTTAGCCCGGTCCTACAACGCCGTGGTAAATAACTGTAACAACCATCTAGTACGTTAGGAAAATGAGTGTCAGGACGTACACCGCCGCAACGAACGGATTCAATAATACCAGCCATTGTTTTTTTTATAGCGATAATCTTGGCAATCTATGTTTTTACTTCTTCGAATATGTATTTCATCGAAAATTATTGATAATTCGAACAAAAAAGTAATTTTTTAAGACATTTCGAATGATTGAGATGGATGATTGTTTGCCCTGTTCCTGTTGGCATTGGATTGTGGGTTAGTATTATCCATTGATTCCATGCTTTCTCTAATATCTATGCACATGTTTTACAAAAGGCATGCTGTTCTGACGATTATTGAGACGTGTTCCGGAGTTGTTTGGAGTTCTTGCTTGACCAACTGGCACCAACACACCAAAGGCGCATTCAACGCAGCGTCTCACCATACTCAGCAGATGGTTGAAGTAATTTTTTGCCGGATCTTCACTATCCGGAAAAGGCCGCAGTAAGAAAGGTTTTAATGGATAACCCTGATCGCCTATAAACACGTGAGGCATTCTTTGGGTAGTACCAGGCAGTGGTTTAGGAGGAGGGATGTTGAGCCGATTTGAACGAATGAGCTCAAACAATGATGACGAATTAAAGACGCCGCTATCGCTACGACTCCCATATTCACCAACGTCAATAGCGATAAATTTCCAATTAACATCTACTACTGCTTGCAAATGCAGAGAAACATATTTTTTATAGTTATAATATTGTGTACCTGAAAATGCCGGGGCTTTCATTCGGATATGCTTGCCATCTATGGCGCCGATACAATTAGGAAAATTCCATTTATGGCGAAACTCTTTTTCCACATTCCTAAATGCAGACGTTGTAGGGAACGGGATAAACTCTTCATTAAACGTGTTCCAAATTGCCTCACATGTTTCGTAGACAATGAGGCCAACTGTATTGTGAGCAATACAATATGTGAATGATAAAGATCTCGAAGGCGTTAATTTTTGACAGTGTGCATCAATTTTTGTCTCGAAGGCGTCAATTTTTGTCAGTGCGCATCAATTTTTGTCTGGAAGGCACCAATTTTTGTCCCATGGTCACCAATTTTTGTCGCTTGTTCATGAAATTTTGCCTCTTAATATATCTACATGAGTTTACCTGATTTCACGCGTAGCTAGGGTTATTTAATTGTACTAATATTTAATTTCAATAAAAATCTGTGGTTTATGAATATTTTATTGGTATTTTAAGGAAAATGCTTCAAAATTTTTGACTAAATTTGAGGTACGTAGATCAATGCAGCTGATTGATTTTGAGTGAGCAACTCACCAGTATATACGTATCGCACAGCTACACCTAGTGAAATTTAATTGAAGACACTTGTTTTTTAGACAAATAAGCAGCTCAAAAACGTAACCCATCCATAGAAAATTATGTTGATTACGCAAAATAATCCACACACATATATATTTTAACGGGGAAAAATATAAAATATGTACAGAGCACTAATGATTACCATAAAATTAATTTCAACCCGCAAAGTTCATTTCATTTCAATCAATCAATCATTTAGTTCAAGTGTACCTAATTGAATTACGTGTGCTGTATCTGAAAGCGTCATTTGAGCAAGGTGGATAAATAGACAACAGGCAGGTTTATGTATCTGATTTTGGTCGCCATCATGAACGGGGATACCTCTGGAGACTGCTAAGCTTTTTATAAATCAGTGGTTCCCTAATTGTCAAATCCAGATTTGTCAAAGTACGTGGGATCAACCTGCAGTCATTTATCGACCTAGCAATTAAAGCAAAATTCAGATTATTCCAAAACAATACAACTGGCAACGTGCATGAAAAATTTAGTTTGGATGTTTCAGAATACATAAAGCTATAAAATCACTGCAAGCTTCCCCTATTAAAGCTTTTGTGTTTATTGCGTAAGTTAAAATGTTGTTTTGTCTTCATAAAACGTGGTAAAGTAACATGTTTATATTTTTGCAGAACTTCAACAAAGTAAACTTCCTGGATTCCAAAATTATTTTTTTATGTTCGACAAAACATGAGTAAAAAAAATCATCTAACGACAAACGCAGATCGAGAGCGAGTGTGCTCCTTGCACAATAGCGGAAAACTACCAAAAGAAATAGGAGAATTGTTAGGAATACAGCGTACAACAGTGAATGCAATTCTTAAAAAATATAGGGAAACAGGGAATGTGTCAATTCAAAAACGAGGTAATCCATCAACATCAAAAGTGAATGAAGACGCCCAAAACAAAATAAGGCAATGGTTAGACGAGGATTGCTGTTTGTCGTTAAAAGAAATTAAACGCAGACTAGAAAATGAATGTAATGTGATTTTTAGCACGTCCACCATTCAGAGGTCAATCAAAAATTTCAATTTTTCTTTTAAACGTACATCAAAAATACCAGAGAGGCGAAATTGTAATTCTACATTAAGCATTCGGAAATCTTATGCACTTGACTTTATGGCTAATTTAGCGACAATTCCTGAATCAAATATGATATTCATTGACGAGGTGGGCTTTAATGTATCTATGCGATTAGGATACGGTAGGGCTTTAGTCGGCCGACCGGCAGTGCAAAGAGTACCCTATATCCGATCGAAAAATATTTCAATTTGTTGTGCGATCAACAAACATGAAATCATCAGTTATTCCTCACAACCTTTTCCGTTCAACACAGACTCTTTCGTGGCATTTTTGGAAGATCTTTTTCAAAAATTAGAGGAAAAAAAATATAACAGCCGGCGTATTAATTATGGACAACGTTAGGTTCCATCATTCTGCAAGGGTTAAAGAGCTGGTCGAAACACATACAGCCCAAGCGAGTGAAAAAGTCACTTTTCGGCTGTGTTTTCGATTGATATTTCGTGCACGATTTGACAAACGAAATAGTGTACGAGATTCAGACTTTTTTCGGCACATACCCAAACGAGTGAAAATGTCACTTTTCGTTTTTTTTTTCGATTGATATTTCGTGCACGATTTGACAAACGAAACAGTGTACGAGATTCAGACTTTTTTCAAGCTATTTTCAAGACCTACTTCAACGCTTGGCTTGGAGAGCGAAATGTTACGAATGGAAGAACCACACATACAATCATATATTGCTTGTCAAATTATGAGAGTGTATGAGTTATCGTCCGAAAATTTCCGCTTGGGAGGGGTCAAAATAATGTTTCTACCTCCGTATTCGCCATTTTTGAACCCTATAGAGAATATGTTTTCAAAATGGAAGAATACAGCCGTTGCCGTCAAATTTTGGCCGTAAGTCATGTATTTTTGTCTCGTAGGCGTCAATTTTTGACAGTGAGCATCAATTTTTGTCTCGAAGGCGTCAATTTTTGTCAGTGCGCATCAATTTTTGTCTCGAAGTCACCAATTTTTGTCTCATGGTCACAAATTTTTGTCTCTTGGTATTTTTTCGTTATTTTAATATTTTAATAATTCCAGAATGCAAAACAAAATTAAAAAGGTTATACAATGCAAAGGAATCAATTCAGGAATTCTATATTTCACATAGTTTTACGTCTTATTTATGATAATATCAAAACAATTTAGAGAAGATTAATCCTCGATTATTTCTTCATTTTGGCATCGTGGCAAATCTTCTTCTTCTTTTGGCTCAACGACCATTTTCGATCAAAGCCTGCCTGTACCACAACTTGTGGGCTTGGCTTTCAGTGACTTATTGATCCCCCCATAGCAGGATAATCAGTCCTACGTATGGCGGCACGGTCCATTTGGGGCTTGAACCCATGACGGGCATGTTATTAAGTCGTACGAGTTGATGACTGTATTACGAGACCGGCAATTGTGGCAAATAGTTAAATAAATTCCTAAAATAGTTCTCGCAATCCCTACGGTTTATCATTGTACTGCCATTTTCGATTAAGGAGTGCAAAGTATATCCATTGTTCAAAAGCAATCAGCTGTGTTGATCTACGTACCTGTAATTTAGTAAAAAAAATTGAAGCATTTTCCTTAAAATAAAAAAAAAATTATAAACCACAGATTTTAATTGAAATTAAATGTTACTACAATTAAATAACCCTAACTACGCGTCAAATCAGGTAAACTCATGTTAATATATTAAGCGGCAAAATTTCATGAACAAGCGACAAAATATGGTGACCATGAGACAAAAATTGGTGACTTCGAGACAAAAATTGATGCGCACTGACAAAAATTGACGCCTTCGAGACAAAAATTGATGCACACTGTCAAAAATTTACGCCTACGAGATAAAAATTGATGCACACTGTCAAAAATTGGTGACTTCGAGACAAAATTTGACGGCAACGGCTGTATCGTTAAACGAGGGAACCCAGAAAATGAAGATAGTTTGTACTCCTTAATTGAAAATGGCAGTACAATGATAACCCGTACGGATTGCTAGAACTATTTTAGGAATTTATTCAACTATTTGCCCCGATGCCAAAATGAAGAAATAATCGAAGATTAATCTTCTCTAAATTGTCTTTATATTATTATAAAAAGGGCGTAAAACTATGTGAAATAAATAGAATTCCTGAATTAATTCCTTTGCATTGTATAACTACTTTTATTGTGTTGTCCATTTTGCAATTATTAATATATTAAAATAACGAAAAAATACCAAGAGACAAAAATTTGTGACCATGAGACAAAATTTGGTGCTTTTAAGACAAAAATTGATGCGCACTGACAAAAATTGACGCCTACGAGACAAAAATTGATGCACACTGTCAAAAATTGACGCCTACGAGACAAAAATTGATGCACACTGTCAAAAATTGACGCCTACCAGACAAAAATACATGACTTACGGCCAAAATTTGACGGCAACGCCTGTACATAAGCTGATAAAGTACAGTTTTTTACTAGTTGGCTACTCCATTTTTTTTAAATAATAAGTAGATCACAACAACATGATTTTGGATTTGTAATCTCCGTTAAAAAAGAGAATCAGGAAAGTGTAAATGAATTCATCAATGGGAATGGAGGAATATAATATTTAATAGGTACATACTATGTAATCGATAGGTATAGGTAAATTCAATAAAAGCTCGGAATCGCTTCCGAATAACTTCACCAAAATCAGAAGGCTCCGGAAAATCAAAACTCTTAACTCAGAACCGACCGCACCTATAGATCCAAAGCCGGTAGTCAGCTGCCGGACCCGTTCGGAGTCGTTCAAAGGTGTCAGGAACCGGCTCCCGAATAGTTCTTGACGGCTCCGAACGACTCCGACCCGAACCATCCTTTTGATGCAGCTGGAATCGTAGCTGGAGTAGCAATGTTAGGAAGCTTCTATTAAACATACCTGAGAGTGATCATCAATCGTTCCTCTGGACAAATGTATGGTTTGTTTGTAGGTTGCTTTGTTATAAGATGCTCTATCCTTCTCAGTATGAAGTAAAAAGTTTTAATTGAAACTCTCATAAACTCGAAGAATTTATCTTCTTGTTTCAAAAGTTCATGAAACAATGTGTGGTATTGCCCGATTTTTTCACGTTTTTCCCACAGATCGTTGGTTTTATCGCGCCTTCTTTTTAATAGTAAGTAGCGCAAAGCTATGCTCGAACTGTATAGTTCCGTTTCAGAATCTGAATCCATCTAAAAAAAAAAAAACAAAACAAAACATATAAGAGTTAAGTTTGGACCAAAATTTGTTACAGTGATGATGATGCAAATGATGATGAATATGATATTCAATTATAGATTGAATGATGTTTTCAAACACTACATATCTTTAAAACAATTAGTGTAGCTTTATCGTTAAAGTGCAGCTGCATACGTTGATGATGTTGCGAAAATTGGTTAGATTTAAGACCAGTGGCGGATTTAAAGTGTTGGGGGCTCAAGCGGCAAAAGGAGTGGAGGCCCTTGGTAGGTGTCGAGCGATATTGTTGCATTCACACTTTAATGGTTTAATGGCACACTCAAACTGCAAACATATTTCACAGCCCATAGCTGTGAAATATTTCGCATTCAAAATTCCCGTCAAACATTGCGAGGGTTGCGAGTTCTATCATGTGCTTTAAATCTTATAGTAGTTTCCAAAATATATATTTTTTATTCATAAATTATATTTTTTGTCATGTTATTCGTCGAAAAGATAACCATATCCAGTTTAGTGGATTTTTACAATTTAAAATGACAAAATTCAGGTGTTTAGTTTGCTACAATTTACACTGTTATACCTGCTCTCGGGGTCCTATAATTATAACTGCTAGAACTAGCCCATCATGCAATTCACAGTGATTTGCGAGGGCTCGCGAGGGCTCGCACGCCATACAAGTTCACAGCCCCAGAGCCCTCGCATTAAAGAGCTTGCGAGCCTAGGCAGTTTTTTCGCCCCTAGTTTTAGCAGTTATAATTATAGCACCCCACAATTATAGAGAGCAGGTATAACATTGCAAATTATAGCTTACTAAACACCTACGATGTACGATGACGTGTGCCGCTTTGGGGTGCTGGATGAATATTCCACATACCCATTTGAAGGTATGCTACAAAGCATTAAACATTTGATCCGAACTGGGAACAACATCATTCCACAACTTATCCGTGTAAGAGAGTTCGATAATATGAACATCACAGGTAGCAGAGCAGATCAAGATTCGCACACTTACCCAATAATAGCGATGAAGCAAAATCGAACCACGCTGCATGTAAGAAAGAATTTTATGTTAAGACCCAGCGTGATCAATGGTACTTGTTGAAAAATAATATGATAATGAAATTTAAAAACGCAGCGGAATCGTATGGACATGTGACAGTAGAGGGTCAATACTTTCTTCGACAAAGGTTATACTTCATGCGACCGTGTAACTCGGCCTTTTTGAATAATTATTGCGTAGGATTAGAAGACCTTTCAGAAGAAACCGATACAATGGGGATCGATAGTATAAAATGCAAGTTAGTGACAGTTTCTATCGCAGATGACGAAAGTATGGTGGTGCTTCCGCTATTGCACACATTAGTGTAGCTATTCGGTAGAAAACACATCTTTTTTAATTTTACAGTTGTCGGAGAACATCATGGAGAACATCGGAACATTACATCGAGACTTACCCATTAAACACTTTATGTAAACTACTATTAATGATTCACTGCCATTTAGAATTTACGCTACTACATTTCCTTACAATGTAACACACTTAGGAAAAATAAAAGTGTGTAACGATAAATGTGTGGAATTGAAACAAAAGGATAAAATTGTATTTTTTTCTCATTTTTAACAAAAAAAACTGCAACAGCAAACATCCTCTTTAGAAATTCATTAATTATTCGTCAATCATCAGACTGAAAGAAAAAAAACCTTCGGGTAAAACCTAACTATTAAGGGGAACATTAATGGACTGTCTGTATTGGCACCTAGTTTGTCGGCAGCCCTGCAGATTTATCCGATTTTTTGCGTATTTTAATTTTCTTTTTGGAAAAAATCCCCCACCTTGTTAGCTGTACACGTACAAAATTCTGTGGTACCAACCGCTTTAAACATCCGCAAAATATTCCTGTGTGCTATCACGGCAATTTTCTGAACACCTAGTCGACGCAAACCATATATATATGTACGTATAAGATGTAGAACGTATGAATTTAGAAGGCTGATTTTTATCGCTTCTGCTTCTGAATGAAGATTTTAAGAGTGTTTTGAGTATTCGTCAAGCCTCCAGAAAGCTCGTTTGACCAAAAGTTTTCACTCGTTCTGTTAAAAATTGATGCTCAAAATTGGTTTTAAAAAATGCTATGAGACCACCTGGACTACATACACTTTGTTTCTATATTGCATCACCTGATCTCTTTAATGCACCTTGGGATAAATGTAAACAACACCGTGTTTTCGAACAGGTACTCGAATCTAATTCTAGCTTTGTGGCTAGAATAATCTAGACTGAAAATTGCAGGCTAGTTTTTTAGTGGGTTAGTCAAGTTAAGTTTGCTAAGTGTAATACATACATTTGATGGATTTTAAGTTGTCATCTCTTATTCGCTGAAATTGTTAATTGTTGAAGTAAAATTTAAAAAGGTTAAAAAAGGCAAAATTTGATTATTTATTGAGATTTTTTTAAATGTTCACGATGTAATCCCGTTTCAATATCTCTACTTATAATGTGCTAAAACCATAAAAAAATCATTTTCCAGCAGCCAATACCAAAACCCGGATCCTTGAACATGCGTTCCGCGTTCAGTTCTTTTTCTCCAGATTGGCAGATTCGTTCCGTTCCTCAATTTTCGGAACTATTCCCATCACTACAACAAACTATGCGGTTGGAGCATCTTCCCAAAACTAAGGTGTTGGCACGATAACGACCTCGTTCATTTTGACAGGCCATTGTTTGAAAAAAAAAAGTTGTATACGATAGCTCGAATAGTTGGAACTAAAAATACCAGATGGCGGCACCTGTCAGATAAGGACAAAACGATATCCGCAAATATGAGACAACTAGCTGGCAGAGCTTAGGGCAAACTACCCGCTGCGCAAATTCGAGCAGTATCCAGCGCAGAAAATGCACCAAAATCTGCGCTGGCCAGCGCAGATTTTGGCTGCTCTCCCGCGCTGTTCTTCAGCGATTCCTGCGCTGGGTCGAGCAAGTTTAGCGCCATCTGCTGGCGAAATGGACGAACTATTTATGGCGGCGGAGCAAAAAAAACGGTCAAAAAAATTTAAAAAATTAGCGCCCATTTTTTCGTCCGCTTCTTCTCCCTCCCTCACCCTGCCTTGCCTTACTTGTACTTGCGGCGCTTCTGCCCGTGCCTTCCGCCGCCAGCTGATTGGCTGTTGCGGTGTATGCGTTGATACTCATATGTGCATTGCGGTTGTGTATTGTTATTGGTGGGTGTTAGCATTTATTAATTTGTGTGTGACCTTGAGGCGCTGTGGGAGAAGCTGGATTGGGATTCAAAGTGTTATCGGTGTATTGATGGTTTATTTTACTTCGTGCCGCTGCTGGTGAGACCATTCGATGCCGCTGCCAGTTGAGGGTGAAGAAGCCTATTTAAAACAAGCGTAGGAGAACGTCTAACACTAATCTAATATTTTTTTATTTGAACATGTTTGATGCTTCAACGACCTTCTAAGCATCATGTAGCACAATGTATAGTGGCTATAATTTTTTTTTAATGTGCCGAAATCTGTCTCGAGTTTTTGGGTCTCGTCACACACACACACACGCACACAGCGCGGGGAAAGTGACCGTTCACTCTTTCATGCCGCGATCCCCCACCCCGCCCGGCGCTTTGGATGATGATGCGCTATATGATAGCTGATGATAGCGAAAGGGGAGGGGGGGTTTGATGGGGGGTGCGTGATTGCATGCGCGCTTTCGTAGGTGCGTTCTCGCGCGCGCGTTCGTAGGTGCCTTATCGCGTGCCCGCGTGCGCGCGTGTGTGTGTGCGCGCGTATGTGTGTGTGTGTGTGTGTGTGTGTGTTTTTTGTGTGTGTGTGTGTGTGTGTGTGTGTGTGTGTGTGTGTGTGTGTGTGTGTGTGTGTGTGTGTGTGCGCGCGCGCGCTTTTGTGTGTGTGTGTGTGTGTGTGTGTGTGTGTGTGTGTGTGTGTGTGTGTGTGTGTGTGTGTGTGTGTGTGTGTGTGTGTGTGTTTGCGCGCGTGTTTGTGTGTGTGCGTGCGTTTGGAAACCCCAAAACTATTTGATTCTGATGCGTACATTTTCATCCGCTGCGGCTACAAAGTCCATGCATTTTCGATCTCGCTACTTGAGAGACAACACAACCATTGGCATTGGCATCTTTGCGATAGGCTCTGCTGTCGGGGGTATTAAAAAGACACACGATCTAAGCAAACGTGCGTGTGATATATTGCACATTTATTTCTAATTCAGCTAGCGGGCGCAAGTGGAAACAACATTTTGCATTTAATCCATACAAAAGAGGATTTTGGATTTGTTTATTACAGTGCGCGTATGGTGCTGCACCTGTCCGTCCAGACTCTGGTGGCTTGTTGGTTTGGAGTAGTTATCATGACGCCGATTGACCGGCAATGCCTTGGAATGGGTTCGAATCGGTAGGTTCATGTTTTAGTTGAGTGCATTCCGTGCATTTGTCGCGCCACAGCAGTAGACCCGGCAGCACCAAAGTCAAAACAAAAACCTTCCCCGAGAGTGGACTGCTATGCTAAGTTCTTCTTCTTATTATTATTATTATTGGCGTAATGGCCTACGCGATCATGCCGGCCTTTTCAGTACTCGAGTACCACGTAGTCGGAGCCGGCGACTAACCCCTTGCTACGGCCCACGGTTCATGCGCGGTTAGAACCCACGACGGGCATGCAGATGTGCGGAATGATGGCGGTGCCGCGGGCCCGCTCCTATCCAGTGTGCAACTTGCATACTGCTACACTGTCTCCTGCCCGGTGCATACGCAGCAGGCAGGGGGAAGGATGCATCTCCGCAGTTAAAAAAAAAAAACACCGTTTTGAACCAGCGGTGGATCTAAAGGTAGGCGGACTAGGCGGTCACCGAAGATCTCTAGTCTGTAGTATGCCGTATGTCTACAAGTGGACAGATTATTAGCGACAAGGGCCCCCGGAAAGATGGTCTTTAGGGCTCCGTGGCTGGAGAACCATTTGCACCTCCCCTCCCCCCATTGCGACAACAATTTTAGGGCCTGTGACCGATGATCGTAGGGGTTCTATGGCCACCCCCCCCCCCCCCCCCCCCCCCATCTGTTGGCAAATTAAGTATACTGTTCAATCTTCCAACAGCTGTGTGTCAGTACCCCCTCCTCAGGGGCCTCAATTCGTCTTTCCGCCTTTCATGAACACCTTCCTTTCTTTGACCGATGGATCATAACATTCCGGAAGAAATTACATTTGGCGACAGTTTTGCATACACACGCACACTTACAAACATGCGCAGGATGCTTAGCATATCTATGTAATCCACAACAGACGAAAGCAAAAGCTTAGTGTTAGAAACGTGTTAGAGCGAATTAGGGTTCTGCGCGTTGCACAGCAAACCCTCCTGCGTAAACTAGCGATTCCTTAGTCATTTTTACATTGCATCGATTAAACTCATTGCGCTTTTTTGGTTTGATTTGTAAAAATGCAACTTCATCGCCGCAATGTGTATAAACGGTTTTTTAAGCGCCACAGCAACTCATGAGCTTTGTCCACACGCGAGAAAGAGATAGCGCTATGGAGTGAAAAAGCACGGACGACGGCTGACAGCGATTGGCCGTCTGACGCACCAACACATCCAAACCTTCGGCAGCGCGCTCAGGCGAGGGGTATGAGGCGGAGCCAGGGACGGGTAGCTCGACGAGCTGCTCGACAAATTTGCCGTTGGAGAGAAAAAGATGGCATGATAAAATTCTCAGAACTCTATGATTTCTTGCGTCGCTTTGCGCAGCGGGTAGCTAAGTTCGGCCTAAGCCGTTAAGTAGGGTCAAATAGGGTCAAGCAGAACAGCTGTTCGAGGGCCGGGCGCCATCGCAAATTGTCAGTAGCAAAAGTCAAGCGACAGAAAGGATATATGGGGATGTTCTCGCTAATTTCACTACTTTCGGGTGCAGGTAATTAGTTGGCTTGTTGCTCGCTTGGTGGTCACTCGTAGAATAATTTTATTTCTAATATAAAATATAATTCTAATCCTATATAATGGTAGTAGTGCAATCGTTTGCTATTGTTAGTGCTAGTGAGTGAAAGAGTGTTACACGTTACGCGCGATGCGTTCTGTATGTGTTTGCTATGCGTAACGCGTCTTAAGAAGCGGTTACACGTTGTGTCACCACAGATAGACTAATTTTTATACTTTGCAATAAAGTCAAAATAAGCCAGTTCTAGAAAAGTCTACCCAGCTACTCACATACTGTTACACAAGTAACATCATAAGGAAACTTAGTCGGAAATCTTTCATAAAAAAATTAAAATTATGTATGTATATGTATGTGTGGAACGAGCTTACCGGAGGTATAGATTATGTCGAATGATCAGGAGTTGCAAGCTTTGCAACGCTTGTATCTTGTGGCTGCTTCGGAGAATTGTTCCTAGTGCTTAACTTGCGATGGGTGCACCGCGTGGTCCTTTCCGCGGAGAAGAAAAAATAGCGATGGCTGCTTCGTCTCGTCCTTCACCCGAAAATAATAATTTGTAATGGCGATCACCGCGTGCCTTTCATTGACAGGTTCCTTTGTAGCGGTGGAAACACTGTCGATGCGATAACTCACGGCGCTCTGGTTTTTTTTTAAAGCACTAAGAATGTGTCATCTTACCGTTTGCTTTCTAGCGAGCTGATGTGGATGCCCGTTAAACATTGTGAAGATTGCGAGTGGTATCATCTGATCGAAATCTTATAGTTTTTTTTTAAATAATCTTTATTTTTTATTCATAGAATTTTGCGACCAAATTCTGACGGATTCTTTAATTAGACACTATTGTGGAAATAAAAACTCGCGGTAATCTGGCTACTTGCCTTTATGCTTCAATGTATTTATTTTAGATCTAGCGCACACGCTAGTTAAAAAAATCCGTCCACTTTCTCTGGCTTATTGGTCGTATCTGTTCTCTGAGCATCACTAAGCATTCTGTTCTGTTAGTTCGGATTTCCGGAGCGGCTAGAACCTGGTTGATTGTATCGGCCATTGCCCATTGTTGAATATTTATGCTACAAAACTGAACGACCTTTCTACCTACACGCATATGGTTTCAGTTGATGATCAAATGCAAGCTGGTTACAATCAACCTTGACGAAGAAAGCATGCTAGTGATTCCATTATAGCACACTGTAGAGAATTAGCTTGTTTGTTTTTTATTATTCTGGAGGGACGGCTTTACCGTATTGCTTTAAAATTAGCTTGTATTAATGTAAATAGAATTAGGCTATATAGATTATATTTAGATATGTTGAATTTTGTTGATCATGTATTAGAACTGTTAACAAAAATAAATATGAAAAAGAAGCATGTAACAAATAACACAATGAAACGACCTCGGCCACGCAACAGCCCTTCTGAGAGCCCTGCTCAATCGACTGCTCTCTACGCACGTCATAAGTGCACGAAACATACTCAGTTACATCCGCTTAAATTATTAAACAAGCATATTGCAATGCAGAAATTGTATTTGCACAATTCGTCACGTTCGTACAATCATGTTAAATATATTTTTTCTCTTGCATGTGTGTGATTTTATTTGCAATAAAATGAACGAACGAAAATTAAAAAAAAAACTGTTAAAACGCCTTTTTATAAATTTTCAAAACTTAAATAAAGTTCACATATCAACTTCAAATGACTATGAAGAATTCTGTTTATTTGCAACCACGCCTTTCTCTAAGAGAAAAAAATCGTTTTTAGTCGTTAATCGCTTCTTACTTCTTAAAACAATTTCATTATATTGGTCTGCGCTGCCATTGCTATTTTCTTACGCTTGGTCTTGATAGACCCTTCCAGCTGTATTCGGGAACGAATTTGCGATCGAACACTAGATCAAGCGTGCCGTGCAAGCGATATTCAACATTGAGCCGATGTACAGATGCATGGATTTCCTTCTTCATATTTTGAAAATCATCATCACTTGCCAATGCATTTTCAAAAACAGATAGCTCTTCGGCAGTACATATTTTGTTCAGAGTAAACTCTTCATTATCGTTCCTACGATCCATACATTGCTGCATGGATTTCTTGATAGCAAACACAATCACAATCTTTTGATAGTGTCTACCGTAGCTAGGTTTTTTTTTTCATGTTTGGCGCACATCACATTCTCACATTCATTTGCAACTGATGAATTAGCTTGTTTGGAACTTGGCTTGGGAGTGTTTAACACGGTCGATGTATTTGGTCTCTCGTTCCTGGATGACAAGGTGCCAGCGTTTCTGTAAAAATATTTTAAAACAGAAAAAGAAAATTACCAAACTGCTTGCCTCAGTTACACGGTTTACTTGAATGCAACACTTACCCATCACGTGTCGTTTCAAAAGGAGGCCGTTCTGACATATTACCACCGACAGCGATGCATTTTCGTTAATTAACTAATGAACAGGATGCCAGGTTGCAGGTTGATTCAAGGTCACAGGGACAAGAGAAAACGTTTTTCATGTTGCATTCACACCCTTGCACTATTAACTCTCAAATACAATTAATCTTACCATTCGCAGGCAGGACTTGCAATGTTGTGTAGCAACGAACAACATTAAATGTGACGTAGAAGCAATTTCTCCTTGAACGGAGATGTAGACATACTAAAATCGAGGTGTCCCTGGCTATAAATGATGCGAGTACGCGGTACATGAAGATGGAAATTTGATCTAGGTATCCGATAGAGAGCGAACAAATTTGGTTACACTTAGAGGGCGTTTCTGCTGCACCAGCGGTCGAGATCCTCAAGGATCATTTGAAGGCGTACACAGTCACTGTCGTTCCTAACTGGAGCGAATACAGGGTGTTCGAGATAAATTAGACAGTTTCTGAGGGAATAGGGAAGGAATTTTTATCAATTTTATGTTAAATATTAAAAAAAAATCTAAAAAGTTTAGCTTACCATGTTTGCCGCATTTTTTATTCGAAGTACCCCCCCTCCGCTTCACGACCTTTATTCTGGCCACCAACTCCGCTTTGGTATTGCAGGACGCCCTGTTGGTGTGCGCTCAACTGTGCCCCACACAAAATAATCCATAGGATTAAGGTCAGGGGAGTTGGGTGGCCAAACGTCGGTGCTGGTGTACCGGTCGAAATTGGCATTGAGCCATCGGCGTGTTTTTACGGCCGTATGGCATGGTGCAGAATCCTGCTGCCAAACGTACGTCCGCCCATTGGCCACGGTATTGTTTTTACGATGTTCAGCGAACACATCGCCGCCTTTCGAATTTCGACATTCGTATGGCCGGCACGAACCATCATAACACACGTTACGCGCTTGTGCAATTCGTTGTATATTTACGGAGCTAGACATTGTTCGCACTTGTTCGCACAACTTTTAGCAATCGAATGGCATATCAATCATTTCGATACGTCAACTCAACCCTGAGATATAAACCCAAAGACCAGGTGTCAAATTTATCTCGAACACCCTGTACAAGATCTATTAAGGAGAACAGGTCGATGCAGAGGCCGTTGCTAGGTTGCCATTTTTAGCTTGCGTTTGACAGTTTCATGAAAAAGTGTTTACAAACAAATAGGCAACAGTTGCAAGCCATATTAACGACTTCTTAGCACACGTTATTGTGTTTTCCGTTTTCTTCGCCCCAATTAAAATATACTTATACCTACATGTATATTCGTGCACGATTTAGTGTATATTGTCATACTTTTTAAATTTCATTCTTTTATCACCATTTTTACTCATTTACGCAGCATATGTGTCTGGATGTTTCAAAACAAAACAAACCGGAACATTGCGGAAAAAACTTATCCCGACACCTGTTCAATCCCATTTTTACGCCTACGCCGTCCCACAACTGATATTGAATGAGACGCAAGGGATAGTTTTCACGATACAATTGCGTCATATCCCACGATGTACCACAACATTATATCAATAGTTAAGCATGCAGTGTAATCAAAATTTGCCAAAGGTTGATGATGTTGATGTTCTTAACTAACTTGGTTTTGGCAATTCTAGCCTGTGCTTGTTAGTGATTTTATGTGTTTTGTTTAAGGGTAGCGGAATTTGGGGCAAGTGTGCCTCCTTAAGCATTTTAAGTTATAACTCACTAAAACGGGTTTTTCAAAAGCCGATTTAAATCTCATAACCTATTTACATCTATTTCCTTACTTATAAATGAGTTTCGCTTGAAAGAAGTGCAAACAAAACAGTTTTTGAAGCGTTTGAAAAAGGATCCAAAAAGACGTTGTTTTTTGGGCTGTAATGCGATGATCGTACAACTGTACTTCGAGTACCGTCGCGGTAGGTCAGTTTTTACTGACATGAGCCGAGGTGGATTAAAACTTCGTTCGAGCGGACTTTTCGACACTTGATCGTCCAGGCGATCATAGAAACCTTTAGGAGGTTTCCCTTACTGGAAACGTTGGAGTTTAGAGGCCTTACCTTGGGTAGGGGGACATATCTAAACTCTTTAAATGAGAAGTCGATAGATGTAGGATGGGCATAGTCCTATCCTGACAGTTCGAACGAATCTGACTTGCCATGATCGGAGTTGGTTTTATTTATACTCAAAAGAAGTTAAGGGTTTCTCATATTTGGTTCCGGGTTGTATGTTGGAAAGTTATTGTTTTTCACTCAGCTAGTTACGTTTGTCTTTTGTTGACAAGAACGATGGTTCTTGTCACTAAGTTCCTGTTTTGGGTTTAATGCATATACTGTTCCTGCTTTGGGTTACATGCTGTTCCTGCTTATGTTGTGCGTTTCGGTTGTTTTTGATAAGTGTGTCACATCTGTTATTTGTTTGAATGGACGGCCTGAACTCTTCCGGTTGCGGTGCTATGGTATGATCTGATTTACTGAATGTGTTATAATGAATGTGTTACAATGGTGTGGTTTGGCTTTCCAAAGTGTGTTACAATGTGTTTATAGCTGATAGTGTGTATTACAATATGTTCTGTATAGCAGATATGCTACAGGGCTATGGGGCAAGAGTGCCACTCGTATGGGGCAAGACGGCCACCTGGTTAAAATAACCGTATTTCTTAGATAATTGGAAATATTTACGTTTGTGGCACTAGTGTATGTATTCTTGCATGTCTTGAGTCACCAATGAACCCTTTTTGACCAATAACTGTACCACAATATGGTTTGTTACTGTTCTGTTTTTCTGGCGTGGAATCCGCTCACAATAGCGCACCATTCCGCAGCACGCTACAACAATGTTTACATTTTTGACAGCTCGCGCCTATGAAAGATGGTGGCACACTTGCCCCAAATAGAGATGGCTCTTTTGCCCCAAAAGTTGTAACTTTTTTGAAATTGAATTTTTCAGTGACAAAAAGAAAGTTTTTTTCAACTAACCCCACTAAAAATTTCACGTTTTCTCAGCTATACGGTGGTGTAAATATTTTCTCGGTTGATTGTTCGTATGATTTTTGAGAGCTTATTTGGTTGGATTAAAAAATTATAATATTCTGCTCAATTTTGAAACTCAACATAAATCAGTTCAAAACAATGGGAACTTTCGATTAGTCTATATGAAATTGTCGGCCCAGTATACCTAGTCATTGGAAAGCAACCAACTGTATACACAATTGATCATTAAACTAAAGTTTTTAAGGAAAAATGTTTGGTGGCACTCTTGCCCCGTATGGCACACTTGCCCCAAATTCCGCTACTTGAAGCTCCAGCAAACATTTATCTCTGAAATGTGCATATCTGGGCTTATTGTCGTAGTTATTATCGTGTGAATGTATCGTTATTACTTATTATCGCATGATTAAAAATGATATAGGCTGTAAGATATGATTTGGTGAGATAGATAAAACAACAATAACATTTTATATAAAATCAAAGAAGTACATACACTATTATACTTTCAAGAATCATACATTTCTTTTAGATAAACTTAACAGAAACAATTAGAGTTTTTATGTGTTACAAATTCTTATACATGTATGGCTTAGAACTACCTATACCTGCTCATGCCTTATTACAATTATAATACCAAAAACGAATAAGTTATGCTGTGCTCAGGTGATGTAACATAGTTATAAACAATTGTCTTATAGATATGCACAAAAATTAAATCTGTAGCAAGGAATCCCTGGTGATGAGATGGTTTTTATAGAGATTTAGCAAAACCATGGATGTATTATGTCTGTTGAATTCAAATAAGATGATGTTGCATGATTGCATATATGTAATAATGACACTTAGTTTTTCAATGATTGAAAGCAAATAGAGCATAACGGTCATCGACATTTTCATCAGCAGAAAATAAGAAATTTTATCTGCTGTATACGAGAAAAAATCATTCAAACATAGTTTTACAATAGAGGCTACAATAGCTGCTTTTTTTTAAACCCCACAACCAATCCTTGGCCAGCAACGTATTATTCTAGATTTTCATGTTGAACACTTGACTAAATGCTATCGCTCCTAGTTAAGAATCAATGCGCATATCTCAAAATATACGTAGGTTGTTAAAAAAACGATTGTGAAATTCAATAAAAAGCAAGTGGCTACTATAAACTCTATTGTAAAACTCTGTATTATTACAATTGTACTCAATAGGTGCCAATAAATAGTAATTTTGAACATTTTTGAAAGGTAATGGTTCTCAAATTATATGATCCATCAAATTTTTATGTTAATCATGGTCACAATATAAAAATGATATTTGTGAAGATACATTTTTCAATTTAACTGAGTTGAAATAACTAAAAACTTCAATTAACAAATTTTTTCATCTTTTTGGTGCTTTTTGCATGGGGATCCGGGTACCTGCGTTTATGCTTTCGTCTACTATTTAAATCATTTTTTCAGTTTAAATATCGCATTCGTACAATGACACGTGTTTTTGCAAAACATCTGATTAATTCTAATGGTAATTCAGGAATTTGGATTTTAATTTCATTTGCTAGATTAGTTACAATTCCAGATTTTTTTTGCAAAATTCCGTCCGGATGCATCTTGACAAATATCATTTCCATTTTGTGACGATAATTAACTAATGAACTTGATGGTTCAAATAAACCTGCTACGGACAAGTGACGAACAAATGTGGGTGGTTGACAATAACTGTGATCTTCAGCAATATTTTTGGTTTGTGTTCCTAAATCCAAGTCAGGAAATTTGTCATGATACTTTTTGGCAATATAACCCAATATATATCTCAAACCGTCTCTTTTTTGGTCAGACTGCGCAAGGTCTTCAGTACTGGAGATACTAATGATGTTGTTGTTATCATTATCATTGCCCTGGTTGATATTACTAAGTGCTACCACCTCTGTATCACAAGGCAAAGATTGCCTAATGCCTACCGAAGTGAATATAGTAGCTGAAATAAATTCTTCTACCTCTTGGTCGCTGTTACTACAGGCGTCATTCTCCCCATGAGGTAATACAGATTCATTTTTTGTTTTCGTGACGTTGGTAGTATGATTAGTCAACATTGTTGGAGACTTTCCCAATATCATCAAACGAATTCTATAAATACAACTCAATGGGGAGGGATGGTCGTAGACACCTCCAGTTTGACGAATTTGAGAGAAGAAATTCTCAAGTACATCTTGATTTAGCTGTAACAGAATAAAAATAATAAATTAGATAAGGTTGAATTGAATTAGATAACTAAATAACGTTGAAAATTTACCTTATATGTCGAAATGAACTTAACTCCATGTTTGATTTTCATGTCGTCGAATAGGAGCATTAATGATGTTATATGCATGAGAATGGACTTTTGGAAAACTTGTAAATTCGTCTTGCCTATAGCTCTCATGTTTTCAACATAGTCAAACATTGTATGCAGCGCTAGTTTTTGCTCTTCGCTTCCTATATACGACTTTTTATAATCTAGCTTTGCAATAGGTGAATAAGAGTTGGAAACACTAAACCAAGAATCAACTGCTTCTATGAAAGATGCCAACTCTTCTGCTTCCGGGTTATTATGATAATACCATCTTAAAGATTTAGCAGTGGTACGGGATAGCAGTTCAGCAGCTTTTTTGACATTTTGTCTTTCTTGTGGTGACATGGATACATGGTTCTCTGTCAACTTGAAAACCGGAGTCATCTCAACTTCATTTCGTTTGTCGATCAAATCTCGAAGAATATCCGGTTTAATTGACTTACTTTTATACATAAATCCACAATCCAATAACCAATTCCTTGTTAATTTTAACAGATGTGGGGCATCTGGGAAAACGTAAACATTTTTTTTTCGTTATTGGATGGTGAAAATATGGCCTGTTGTAATCATGAGCCCCTAAATCTTTCCAGCATCCAATGTTTGATTGGCAATTATCGCTCACTATTGCAACGACATTTATGTTTTTTTCGTGTAATCTTTCAATAATTTTCAGGATAATATCTCTAGTCATGTGCTGATCAAATCCTATAAAAATTGTTTGTTTCCAAAAGACCACGTGCCATCACCACTTGGATGTAATTATGCGGACCCATTATTTCATCTGCTGCTGGGTCATACTCTAGTATTTTGCAGACTTTCATCTCGTCAAAACTCAACACACATTCACACTCACACGAATTAAAACTCTCGGCTAAATTCCCTACAAAAACTAGCACATCCTCAAGGATTCCTTGCTTGAGATTTAATTTTTGTGCATATCTCTGAAGAGTTGAAATAAATGCCAAGGGATATTTCAAATCAATGAGCATATATAAATAAGCACGCTTGCTAAAATACCTTAAAGTAAAAGCCTTACTTATCTCAACGGTTGTCCAGCGGACTTGCTTCCTTTCTTTAGTTATTAATGCTATTTGATTAACAGATAATGCATCTTTTAAAGCATTTTCCATTCTCTCTGTGAATTGCGTAGGTGATAATAAAGATTCCTGCATGTTGCCTATTTCCTTAGTTAATCTTTTAATTTCTCGTTCGTCTTGCAACGCTTTTGTGCTTGCTGCTTCGAGTTGCTTGGAAAGAAATTCATTAACTTGATGAAGTTGTTCACATTTCGCTGTTTTTTCTTTCAGCACATTTTTTAACTCAATGATTTCTTCATATTGATTGCACGACTTACATGAAAATATTTTATATGTATCATTGACATCATTGTATCATCATTGTATATGAAATCATTGACATGAACCGTTCGGATATGATTTTCGATTTGGTGTTGTTCGAATGGTATTTCGTGGTTAAGTATTTCGTTTTCTTTATTTACTTCCTTTTTAATTATTGACGGAATAGCTGTAGAGAAGCGCAATGTAGGTTTGTTTATATCAAAAAATATGTTATATACCTGTTGGAAGAAGTTTTTTAAGCACTCTTCTATTTTCGTTAAATGGAATATTTGTCATTTGATAGTCATTTTTTTCAAAATGATTTGAGCAAATTGCATGGTCTTTTGATGGCAGCCAATTCTCTCCTCTTTTACAAAATTGTATCCAAGCATATTTCAAACTAGGGTCCGATGGAAAATTGTGGAATTACATCCAATTTCCGTTGTTTTACGCAATATCTTGTATTTTGGCAAAAGAATGCTGAACAGGCATTCGAGGAAGACATTCTCCTGCTGAAATTGCTTTAAAACATGTAATATTAATGGTTTTGTATTACATTGACCCAAATGATTACTCTGGTTTTATAGTTTGGTTAACTTACCTGTAACACACACACAATCACAAAAACACACCAATAAGAAGTAGAAAACAGTAGCAGAATGTGAAAACTATTCTCGTTTACAATTTATAGAATGTATACACAGTGAAAACTATACTGGCTTAACCAACAATCTCAATTGCACAAACATGGGTATGTGGGTACTGTGATTGGCTAACGACGTTTGTAAACAATGTTCAATTTAACTATCAAAATTTTCCCATCGCTTCTTCTCACTTTACTCTATGTCCATCGACCTGTTCTCCTTAATAGATCTTGACCCTGTATATGAATAATACATTTTTTATTAATTTTTATGATAAAGCAGTTCAAATAATCTATACTATTCTGGGTGACGCTCAATAAATCGTAGGAACCAACAAACCTCGAGAAACCCTGTATTGATGGGTAATGACAAGCAACGAGCAGAATAAAAACGCATATTTTCAAGTTTGTGCTACGGTTTTGTGCTGTGCAAAGAGCACAGAAGTAGTAGTTTGTTTCTGTGCAAAGTGATTAAAATGTTAACGCTACACTATTTATTACAGGATACACGTAAAGCTACAAATATAAACCAATTTGAGCGTCTTTTGGCCCTTGGAGTTATATTCATAGAGGATCATTACAATTTTGGGAGGGCGTCACTAGAGAGCTTGATGAATTAAGCCCTCCATTAAAAGAGGCAACAGCTTCAAAAATGGTATTTCAATGAATAAAATCTATCAATCTAAATTACTATTTAAATTTACTGCACATTTTACATTAATATTTTAGGTGTGGGCAGACTATAAATGCGGATTGAAGAAGAAGTTAGCACAGAACATTCGCGAGTACAGAGCCACTGGTGGAGAGCAATGCGATTTGAAAAGCTTTTCTGCTCTTGACAAGCATACTATCACTATACTTAATTTAAACTCAGTAGTAGAAATAACACCTAATGTGCTTGCACGAGGAAGAACAGTCCGTACGGTAGAAGATATTGAACCGCAACAGAGAACATCAAGACAACAAACTTGTCCACAACCTTCCGAAGAGGTCCAGATACTAGCTCAGCCACAACAACAGGTGCAAAAGCCACATCAATCACACTAAACACAGCATTCTGAACAACAACAACAATTAGAGCATGGGAATTTTTATAAAATAATAGATAAATAAAATATTTTTATAAAAGAGCTAAGGGAAAAGATTGTAAAATTCAACCAAGAATTAGCAAAAAAGAACTTGAATATAAAAAAAGAATAAGCTTAAAGAGAATTAGAACTTAGTATGCTAAATTTGAATTAGAAAAAAACAAACAGTAACTTGTAAAGCAATCCTATAACAAATTTTACAAAAAGGTTCTCATTTTCAATCTCTCACTATAGAGCGTTACTTTTTCACTCCTATAGTGAGACGAAGTTGGTTAGTGAGTTGATGGTAGGGGCGGATAGCTTGGATGATTTTTGTACCGTGTTGGTTTTCTTGCACACTTTACACCGATATAGCGATTCATCGATGTAGGCGTTGCACGAAAAACGACAACCATGTTTACCTCAAACAAACATACGAATAATATGTTGTGTAATATTTATGAAGTGATCTAAATAGTTTAAAAATTAAATAAGTACAAGTAAGCATAAAATTAATTGCAGCAGCTTCCATGGTATGTTGGTACGGGTAACCAGTGGATCACACACCGCTGCCAGACTGATATCGTTATTGACCGCATGGTGTACTGTTGATGTCAGAATTTTTGCAGGACGACACCAAAATATCCAGGACCCTACAGGAAGCAGTTTCATTTGGAATGCTCAACATCTGCGTCACCTATTTTCCCTTATATTGTCGGAGGGAATGTCCCAGAATCCTCTTTTATTGTAAGACGCAAACGTCGTTCGGAAGACTTTTACGGGCGAAATCAGAGCCGGTGCACCGTACACACTCCGAGCAGAATCGGCTGCTGCGCGCTGTCAAGCACCTCAAAGTGCGGCGACTCATTGATCAGCACCTGAGCGAAATAGCGCCTCAGAAGACGCTGACGATGTTTCCGAGTATGCCGCAGGTATCCGACTTTATGCAGATAGGACCAGACCTGCTACAATGCGCCTTATCTGTTGCCGAAATATTTTCCCTGATGGACGCGGAGCACTCTTATGCTATCGGTGTGCTGGACAACATATTAGTATACGTGAACCGTTTGAACAACGAATAATAAATTACGATGTAATTATCGCAGCAGTGGATAATTACGGTTTAACAGAACATTCCAGCCGAGAGAAGACCCATGGACATAACTTTGTTTTTGATGGACCTGGTAGCACCGGGAAGCCGTTTCTGTTCCAAACTATTATTGCGTACACGGGATGCCAATCAAAAATTGTAATCGCAGTGGCTCCAAATGGAATTACTGCTCTGCTACTGACCGGGGGACGTACGCTTCACTCTTCATTCAAGCTATCGCTATACCTGGACGCTAACAGTTCCTGTAACATCCATGTATAGTCAGCACAGGCTGAATTGATGCAAAAGGCATCACTGATCTTATGGAACGAGACATTCATGAGCAGCTGCTATGCTCTAGAACAGGGGTCTATAAACTAATAATAGGCTCTCGAGGGCCGCATGCGGCCCATGGGCCTTAGTTTGGAGACCAATGCTCTAGAGGCTCGCGCCCTCGATCACGCCCTGCAGGACGTTATGGGAAATCGCCGAACGTTCGGTGATAAGGTGGTGCTGGTATGTGGCGACTTTCGACATATATTGCCAATCGTTTCGCTTGGTACCAACGTTCAGGTCCTGCAGCAGTGCATCCGGCGGAGCTTGCTGGGAGGCAAATTTAGGGCATTTTGTTTGCGGGAAAACATGCGTGTGCCGACAGCCCAGACTGTTCAAGATGCTGAAGAGCGGATAGAGTTCGTAGAATACGACATTCCCGGGATTCGATAAGGCGTATGCCAAGATACCACGGGACTTGATGTTACCTGGAACATATGACCCGAAAGATCAAATTTATCGCAAACAGTGTGTATTTTGATAAAAAAAATTATTCCAACCGGTACACCACTCACAATTCAATTTGTAGTATATTAAATAAAGAAAATTATCAAATCCTATACGCAAAGTTTGTTACAAATAATATTAGCACACAAAAAATTCTTTTACAAAGGATTCAAAAACAAAATGATTATTTGAAGTGCAATTCTTATATCGTTGATAAGACGTATATGTCGCAATAAACGTTGCGTAGCCCTGTAACCGGGCCATTTTAACTAGTTAAAACCAAATTTAAATTATGAACTTTTTTTTTAAATAAGAGTTGTTGGAAACATTTGTAAGGTTCCAACATCTGTCAGACCAGGCGATGTTTTGATCCGGTTTCAAAACATATAAAAAGGGAGAAAAACCGCGAAATCAGCCCTTAACGACAAAAGCGAGCAAGTGTACAAACGATTATAAGAGAGAGAATAAAAAAACACTAATTTTTTGGCACTGCGTTGAAGTAGCCTAAAGAATTTAATTCTCTCACTTTTTTACACGGGAAACTAACGTTTTCCAACATTCCAAAAAATTACTTGTTTAACAGTTTACAAGCTAATTCGTCGCGAGTCGTATAACCGAATCGATAAAGTACCGCGTAAGTGAGTTACACCCGCGTCCGCGTAGTGAAAACAATAAAACTTAGTGGGAAGTTTACGAAGGTTGAGAACCGAACAATGGATCAAGCACGGAATTTGCATTACGATGTACAGGAGGCTTATTCCACTCCTGTGACGAGTCATGCGACAGGGCACAACGGCGTTCAAACTCCAAGAGCGTCGTCAAGCTCGGTTCCGGAACGCGATGCTGTGAAAAATATTCCGCTGGAAGCAGGCACAAGCCGGTGCGCTACGGGCGGTAACGCAATACCGCAAAGGCAGGAGCGGGACGAGACAGCGTTGGATGCAAGATCCAGGACATCGACCGTCAGTATCGGTGAGTCAGTGAAGGGCAACGGCATTTCGAGCCAAAGTGTGGTCAAGGAGGTGCGTGAAAAGCCGCGAATGTCGTTCGAAGAACGACGGCAACGAGCTGCCGACATTAGGCACGAGCTTCAAGAGCTGCTAGAAATGCATGAGCTCGAAAAGGCGGAAGAATGGTGCCGGGAAACTGACCGTTTGGGGGCACCAAGATCAGCACCGCTAGTACACGAGTATGGTAGGGTACGCGAACCTGATTTCGACGAATGGGTTCGCGGAATGGAAAATTCGTTGCAAATCAGTGATAGGAGAGAAATCGGACCGGCTCGGGTTCAAAACCCTCCGATACAGGTTCACGACCCAAACAATGATGGCGTGCGGATGACGTACGGCAATGGCGACTACGCTGCACAGACGGCGTCATATGGCAGGCGTGGCGAACACGCAATGTACAGAGAACCAGCAATGTACGAAGAATCCGGTGCTTACAACGAAGGCGCGGTATTGACCGAACGTTCGATGCTAGGAAAACGCACATTGCACGATGAACGCGTGATGTATAATGAACGCACAGGGTTTGATGAGCTGGGAATGTACGACCGAAGGGGAAGCGCACACTATGCCACAGGACGCTCTTCGTATGCGCCACACACCACTGCACACACTTACACACAACGAACACCAGCGAACACATTTCTTAACCAAAGCCAAGTAACAGCTCGAAACGGTTTCCCACGGGATCTGCCGAGTTTCTACGGATCCGTAGATGAGTGGCCACGATTCATATCGACATATAATCGAACCACTATTTCCTGCAACTACACTGATGGCGAAAACCTTGAGAGGCTGCAGCACTGCCTCAAAGGTACTGCGTTGGATATAGTCGGTCACTTGTTACTGTTTCCGGAAGGTGTGAAAGCGGCTATTAACACTTTGAAAGCTCGTTTCGGAAGGCCGGATTTGATTGTGGATCGGACGGTGGAGAAAATAAAAATGATGGCAGCACCCAAAATGGAACGACTAGATACCGTTGTTGAGTTCGGTTTTGCGGTGAAAAGGTTGATAGCGACGGTGCAGGCTTCTGGATTGGTGGATTACATCAACGACGTTATGCTGCTGAAGGAGCTGGTAAAAAAGTTACCACCTGTACTGTGTATGGAATGGGCACGACTCCGAAAGCGATTGCGATCAGTGAACTTGTACCAGTTCGGAATGTGGATCGGCGAGCTTGCGGATGATCTGTGCGCGGTTATCGACATGCCCGAAGCCAGCACGGAGCAAGCTGAGAGAAGCGCACCACCCGTGCGTCATAATGTGCAACGGCACGCGCCACATCGACCCACGGCAATGCAGCCTCACCGTACCGTTCCATATGTACGTACTACTCCTGCTTACTGTAACGCCGTGGTACTCCAGGAGGAGTCCAGCAGCGGTGTACCTTCATCGAGCAGCCACCCGGAGTCATCGTCGTGTATCCTCTGTGGGGGGACGTGCGTGTCGTTGAGCGCCTGTGAGAAGTTTCTCAGGACTACGGTAGCTGCCAGGAGGGCGTTCATCAACGAACGCAAACTGTGTCGCAGATGTCTCGAATACCACAACGGAAGATGCAACATCACAACTCCTTGTGGCGTAGATGGGTGCAGTATCTTGCATAATTCACTGCTGCACCAGGAAGGCACCCATGGTAACTTCGGTATGTCTAATGAAACAAATAATAATTATTTTAATACACATTCAGGAGTGAACGAGAGCGTGCTGTTGAAGTACGTACCAGTGACGCTGTACGGGCCACGAGGAAAGGTGGAAACATTCGCCTTCATCGACGATGGCTCAACGTCAACGTTTATGGACCATGGGTTGATGGACGAACTTGGTCTTGAAGGCACGCCCCACCCTATCCAGCTTCATTGGACCGGTGACGTTACGAGAGAGGAAAGGGACTCGGTACAGCTCTCGGTTAAAATATCGGGTAGACAGGGTTCGGCCACGCCGTATCTGCTAACCGATGTTCATACCGTGAAGGAATTGGCTCTCCCGAGACAATCGGTCAACACTTCCCAGCTTGCGGCAAAATATCAGCACCTACGGGGACTTCAGCTGCCGTCGTATGCGGATGCAGCACCACGCATCCTCATAGGGATAGACAATTGCATCCTTGGGCGTTCGTTGAAATGCGTTGAAGGGAAATGGGGGCAGCCGATCGTCTCAAAAACTCGCCTAGGATGGGTAGCGTATGGGCCATGTCCGATAGCGACCAATACACCAGGAGTTTCCTTGCAAGCTTTCCACACACGGGTACGCGAGAGATCCGTCGATCTCGTGGCTGTTGAGTTGAATGCACGATCTTCGCCGCGAATCATTGACGTCAAAAGTGCAGAGCGTAGAAAGGTCGAAATTAGGGAACCAATTCGTTTCGAGTGACAGCGGTACCGCGTATAGAAATGCGTTTCATAGAAAACACGGTATTTGGTACTTCGCCGCGTTGTACATATCTAAGGAAAGACAGGATTGCTGTCTTAGACGGTTCACCAGGATGTAGTAGAAAACACTATACTCACTTGCCAATAGAAACGGCCAAAGAAGACGGTAAACAGGATAAACACCGGAGCGCCGATAACAATGCGGATTTGATGAATGTGGTGCGGTTGATTGAAGATAGTTACACGCATCGAAATCTTACTCGAATAGGCAGAATAGATTCGGAAAGGTCGAAGCGAATTACGAAAACACCAGCTGAAAAGGATTAGCGAGATAATTAACTGAACCGCGTATGAACTTACCTTTAGAAGCGTCTGCCGGGTAGAACCGCGTGTATGCACATTTCATTGTAGCGCGGAAGTAAACAAAGTAACGGAACAAGAGTCTGACAGATATGCGAGAGTGCGACAGCGATAGCTTCACACTCGGGGGGACAATGTTGGAAACATTTGTAAGGTTCCAACATCTGTCAGACCAGGCGATGTTTTGATCCGGTTTCAAAACATATAAAAAGGGAGAAAAACCGCGAAATCAGCCCTTAACGACAAAAGCGAGCAAGTGTACAAACGATTATAAGAGAGAGAATAAAAAAACACTAATTTTTTGGCACTGCGTTGAAGTAGCCTAAAGAATTTAATTCTCTCACTTTTTTACACGGGAAACTAACGTTTTCCAACAAAGAGTCGACCAGTTGAATATGAGCTCAATTAGTACTTACAATACCTCGTTCACTTCCTTTCCTCCTGTCCTTTTGAGAGGAAACCCATGTGTAGACTTTTTAATGGAGCTTAAGACACCTATCACCTTATTATTGATATCAATATTCTTCTATTGGGCATAAGGTGCTACATTTTCAAAGGCTAGCGATCGTTCTCCTCGACCGCTGCTGCTATCTCGGCCGCATTCATCCATCTGCGCGACTCATCGACTGACGATCCGTTCGAGTTAGACACGAATACAAGGTCGTCGACGTGTTCCTCCTTATTGGTTTCAGACCATCCTGTGTTACCAACAAGCCGTTGCAGCAAGGATCCGTTGCCGTTCCCGTTAACCCGATTAGGAATGGCTTCGCACCAAGCTACACTTTTTGGTGATGGGTCTTTGTGAGAAGCTGTTGCTTCCGCTCAATGTACGACAACGACAATCATTGTGTTGATGCTATAAAACTTTTTCCTGTTCATATATCTGAATGGACGGTTGCATGTTTTTTTAATCTTTATATGTGTGGACGGCACGCACATAACAACATCCGGTATCTCACTTTTTTCCAAAAAATATCGCTTTGATGCAATTTTGTCTTCAGTCATTTCTAACTTGATCCAACTACTTAGAAACGATTCAAGTGGACGTAAGCACCCTCGAAGAATTTTTGAAAATGTGGTTTAAGCCATGGCTATCAAAAAATCCTTTCCAACACCGTGTTGATACCTGCCTTCGGCAAAAAATATCAAACCTGCTGCCATTTTCTGCGTTGCTGTGCTACCATATTTTTTTTTTTAATTACTCATTTTCCGATAAAACAAGCCAACAAGACAACAAGTAAATTTGTGCAATGCTGTATCAGTTTCTTCTTTGCTTCTATTTCTCCATAAAATATGCAAACATTCGCCGAACAAGCTTTCTGTTTCTCAAACTTGCTGCCGTAATAAACAAACAAAAAATGATAGATAGCACAAACCGAGCAAAGACATTTGGAAAACAAGCTGGGGCAATCAAGCACGTAAACACAAGGGGTATAAACGTAATAGTTATACTGTCAGATTAGCGTGGGCGCCTATCGAATGTTTTCAATCGAAAAATTGTGTTGAGGCCGTCTATCTTGCTTTTTCCAAAAACGCCATATTTTTGGTATGCGAACTGTATTTGGAATTCATCAAGTAGTAACAAAATTGGCCTTGATTCTGTTGGTCGCGTATGCTCCAGAACGTGTTCAAAATATTGTTCAAAATAAAAGGGCTTCATCCACCCAGTAGTATTGCTACAACACAAAATGAAGCTTATTTCGCTCTGCTAACTCAAAGGCAAGGCTACGCATATCGCATGGACCATTTCCATAGCATCGTTTTTCAAGTTCCAAAAGATGGTTAACTATTTCCGCTTCTTGATGTGCATTGAAAACAGGCTTATACCGTCCTAGACATAGGTGATTTTTTAGACTTGCGATAGGAGTTGTTGCGTTTATCGCTAAGTATTTCGCGAGCGTTTTCCATGGAACGCCACATTCCTTAGCAGCTTGTTAGACCGAAGTACTTTTTTGATCACGGACCGCATTGCCACTTCCATACTGGTCACTGACCAGTTTTTTCGCAAAGAAATCCGCTTAAAATTGCGTACCATCTTGATTCACTGACGACGCAACTACAATGTTTACGTTTTGACAGTTGTCTCGCGTGTAGCAGTGGTATGGCAGTTTTGTCCCAAACAGTGGTGTTTCTTTGTCCCGAAATTTGTTTTTCTTATAAAATCAAATTTAAGGGTGGAAAAAGCTTGTATTTTTGGTAAACTGCATAAAACATCAATTTTTTCTCAGTTTTGCTCTGTACCACATACTTTTGTGATTTCTTTTTTTACGTGTTTTGAGAGCTTATTTTGTTTGGATGAAATATTATAAGATTATGCTCAATCTGGCTGTTCAGCACAAAAGAGACAATAAATATGAGAGTAATGAACTTTTACACACGAAATCCGGTCCAACATATAAAGTTGCACAATCGAATGTATCCCTGTCCTTATTTTTTAATTTAATTTTATTCATTGGTTTCCAAAAAAAGGTAGGTGGCACACTTGCCCCCTATGTCACACTTGCCCCAAATTCCATTATGTGTACCAACCACCAATTCAGAGATACAACTACAACCCAACCATATACCAGAATCAGCTGATGATCCTTCGCACACACGCGAGCGGCCCGCACAAATAGCGCCTCTTCGCTCCCGACCGAAATATTTGTAATTCCGTTGTTTATGTTTTATAATTGTATTAATTTATATTTTATTTTGTATTGTAGATAATAAACCATACCATTACAAATATTTACATGGAGATGGTTTAATCATTTCAAAATACTATATGTTATGTATTTAATTCTCATTTATTAGGCAGTGTTGCGAAATGAAAACCAACGCGGTGTAAATTCTTTGCCGAAACGATTTATTTTTCTACGTTTGCCAAAAAATTAGTCTTCGATCCCGCTTTTTGTTTTGAGAGACCTTCTCCGTGTCCTGTTGCCCTTTTTATCCTTTGCTTGCCGAACCGAACGCGATCGGTTGAAACCCGAACCGATCTTACATCTTTCAAAACGCGCGTTTACGACAGGTCGTTGGGTATCTTGCGAAAAGGTTCCAACAGGCAGAAAAATTCACATGAGGTTTGTTTAAGGAGTTGATGCAAAAAATAACAACCCGCACAACAAAATCGAGTAGTTTTGTAGCTCGGATTTTCGATCGCTTTCCACCAAAAGCGATCGAAAAAGCGAGCAGAAATCCCGCTGCGCAAAGCGATCGAAAACTTCTCAAACTCAAACTGCAAACATATTTCACAGCGCATGGCTGTGAAATATTTCGCATTCAAAATTGTTGCAAATTTATAAATGAGATATTTTGAAATTTTCAGCGCCTTAATTTTTGAATTGATATATTTCTTCGATCGGAATACAAGCGTTTTCCCTGACATTTCTGCTCGCTTTTTCGATCGCTTTTGGCGGAAAGCGATCGAAAATCCGAGCTACAGAACTGCTCGATTTTGTCGTGCGGGATGTCAGGGCAAACGCTTGGATTCCGATCGAAGAAATATTACAATCCCGCAGGACAAAATCGAGCAGTTTTGTAACTCGGATTTTCGATCGCTTTCCGCCAAAAGCGATCGAAAAAGCGAGCAGAAATGTCAGGGAAAACGCTTGGATTCCGATCGAAGAAATATATCAATGCAAAAATTTCAGCGCTGAAAATTTCGCAATATTTCATTTATAAATTTGCAACAATTTTGAATGCGAAATATTTCACAGCCATGCTGTGAAATATGTTTGCAGTTAGAGTTTGAGAAGTTTTCGATCGCTTTGCGCAGCGGGATCCTAAAATTTCAGCGTTGAAAATTTCGAAATATTTCATTTATAAATTTGCAACAATTTTGAATGCGAAATATTTCACAGCCAAAGGCTGTGAAATATGTTTGCAGTTTGAGTTTGAGAAGTTTTCGATCGCTTTGCGCAGCGGAAACGAATTCGATAAGGTGCAAAGAAGGAATGACATTTAACAACAAACGAAAGGTAGGATCAACCTGTTAGGCGTTATGACACAACTGTCAAATACCAGGGTTCATATATAACACTATATTACAACAAATGCACAGCAACGTGAACATGTATGGTCGAAAAACATAAATTATGAACTGAGAGATTATGCTAGAGTTAGTAACAGTATTGGAATTGAGAATGTAGTGTTGTTAAATGATCGAGTGGAAGTACCAGATAAACCGAGGGAGAAAATGGTCAATTTATTTCATGGTAACAATTTTATTTCATGTTGTTGCTCATCGAGCGTCAAAGCCAAGATCTATTAAGGAGAACAGGTCGATGCAAAGCCCGTTGCTAGGTTGCCATTTTCAGCTCGCTTTTGACAGTTTCATGAAAAAGTGTTTACAAAAAAACGGCTAATAGTTAACGTGGAAAAGTGGACGAATTTACTATTAGGAAGATTATATTGGTTAAATTTCTTGCAGTCAATCACTGCTGGAGAATAAAGGAGAAGTAATTGCAGTCTACTCTGAATACAGTTAACCTCATTGCTTGCCATTCAGTGGCCACGAATCACTACCGTTTGCAACGGTCATGCTGGAAGAACGATAAGTTTAACAGGCATAAAACAGCACTTTACATGTTCCAACTGGGTAACAGTCCTATTTACTTTCATTTAAACACTGAGAGTAAAATGAAACATCGAATCGGCACACACAAGTACAATATGCATACCGTCTTCTGCTTATAACCCGGCGACGAATGATAAAAGAGATCCTTGGATTGTATCAGCCATGTAAAATTCTAACTGGATTTTAGTTCTTGTAATATTCTAATAGGAAATGAGTGCAAAATGTTGAACAAAATTCTTATTCACTCCATAGCAACGTCCATCGCTAAACATAAACAATGTTCAATTAAACTGTCAAAATTTTCCCATGGCTTTCTGTCAATTTACTCTAAACGCTTCGACCTGTTCTCTTTCAAAGACTTCCCGATGCGCAAAGCGATCGAAAACTTCTCAAACTCAAACTGCAAACATATTTCACAGCTCATAGCCGGCATCGCGAATAAATGAACTCTTTTTAACAGTCGTTTAAAGTTCATTTTGGTTTAACCGAGTTCATTTGTTGTTCATTCCTGTTAAAATAAACGACCGTCAAAACAGTTAACGACTGCTCGATATCGCATATAGGCAAACACGGGTAAAAAATTCGAGCAGTATAATTAAACGACTGTTAATTTGTATCGCATACGCTCTTGACAGTCGTTTGTTTAACGACGGCATAGGACCAGTCGTTAAAATTAACAAATGAACTCAGTGCGTTCGCGATACCAAATTCTAGCAATTTTTAACGATTCTGGTTAATTTTTAACGACTGTTAATTTTAAACCAATTCTTTCGCGATACCAGCTCATGGCTGTGAAATATTTCGCATTAAAAATTGTTGCAAAGTTATGAATGACATATTTCGAAATTTTCAACGCTGAAATTTTTGGATTGAAATATTTCTTCGATCGAAATCCAAGCGTTTCCCCTGACATTTCTGCTCGCTTTCTCGATCGCTTTTGGCGGAAAGCGATCGAAAATCCGAGCTACAGAACTGCTCGATTTTGTCGTGCGGGCACCCGCTGAAAATGCGCTCAGCGCTGAAAATTTCGAAATATTTCAATTATAAATTTGCAACAATTTTGAATGCGAAATATTTCACAGCCATGCGCTGTGAAATATGTTTGCAGTTTGAGTTTGATAAGTTTTCGATCGCTTTGCGCAGCGGGCATATAACCCATAAATTAAAATTTACGTCATCATTACAGGGTTTTCGAGGATTATATAGACATGTTCAGCGAGTTGTAGATTCGTTCAGGCATATAATAGACTCTTTAGGCGAGATCAAGGTGAATTTAAATATATCAGGTGGTGGACTCTAGTGCATTTTGACAATTCGTCACTTGACGTAAGGTCCCCAGGATTCAAACTTTGTTTACATTAATTAAATTTGTTCATATAATTTATCTACCCCATTTTTTCAAATAAATATTATTTAAAAATATATTTTGGACTTTGTGAGTTCTTATTTAACATTGAAACATACATTAAAGTGTGTTATTTTGTGTTATTCTGTGAATTTATTCTAGAATTCTTTGTGTTTTCGACATTTTTGATGATAAAAATTAAGAAATCATTATTTTTTTTCAATTTTTACATTAATTCCTCATTATCTACGAGCCGCATGGACAATTTACTTGAGATTAAAACTCATGCTAGCATGATTTTAAATTTCGTGCATAAACAAATGATCAAATCTTTTGTTAATATATTACGTTTTTTCGATAAAATCAATAGACACACTAAAATGCACATAATAACAAAGAAATCTGTTATATTTGCTAAGCTTTGTGTGCGGAAACCAATGGTCAACGGTTCTAAAATGACGTAAAGTCCCTCAACTATGGCGACCCCCCAAAGGCCCTAATCCACCACCTGATATTTTTAATCCACCTTGGGCGAGATATAGAATTGTTCGGAAGTAGGCGTTGACATGTTCGGTTATACTGTAGAGCTGTCACTTTCGTACCCCTTGGACCGCAACTTGCATCATTCTCATCAGGAGGTAAACAAACGGTTTTCGAAAAAATAAACTTTTTTCAACTAATTTATGTATTAAACAGCTTGGAAAATGATTATTAGCTAATTTTAGGACTTTTAAGAATGAAAAATTGAACCCTCAAGTACTCGAATTGGTATCGCGTACGCATTTAACTTACCGGTCGATACAATTATATCAACCAATATAAAAAACGATCGAGTAGTTTCGCCATCTGTCAAATTGGCTTTCCCAGTCAGACAGCCCCCGCTGCGCAAATTCGAGCAGTTTCCTGCGCAGGAAATGTGCCAAAGCCTGCGCTGGCCAGCGCAGATATTGACTGGTCTCCCGCGAGGAACTTCAGCGATTCCTGCGCATGCCTGTGCAGGATTAGCGCCATCTGTTGGCGACATGGACGAACTATTTTTGGCGGCGAAGCAACAAAAAAAACGGTCAAAAAATCAAAAATGTTGACGCCCATTTTTCTCGTCCACTTCTCCTCCCTCCCTCACCTTGCCTTGCCTTACTTGCGCTTCTTCCCGTGCCTTCCGCCGCCAGCTGATTGGGTGTTGTGGTGTATTCGTTGATTCGTATTTGTGCATTGCGGTTGTGTATTGTTATTGGTGGGTGTTAGCATATATTAATTTGTGTGTGGCCTTCAGACGCTGTGGGAGAAGTTGGATTGGGATGTAAAGTGCTATCGGTGTATTGATGGTTTATTTTATTTCGTGCCGCTGCTGATGAGACCATTCCATGCCCCTGCCAATTGAGTGTGAAGAAGCCTATTTGTAGAAAATTACACCGGGTGTGAAATTGGAGGAAAACTTGTTATGTTTTGGGAATAAGAAAAATAACGTGTAGGCGGTTGAACTTTCACTTTGCTAATGTGTATTCACTTGTCCGTTTGAGTTCATTTGTACATGCTATAATTCATTACATAGTTCATTTCATCCTCATCTATTTCCCTGTTTATATTGTAGCCTTCAAGTGTTGTCTGTTTCTAATACCGTTACCATAATCCCATAATTCATGCCATAATATAATTCAAATAAATATATACATTGAAATTCAAACATTCCGGCCACCAAAAGAGAATTCTTTTTAAAATTTCAAAAATGCCATAAATTCAAATAAAGAAGTGAGCGAGCAAAGTATAAACCTAGCTGACCTATAACACTTGACATCTCGCTAATGTCAACAAGGTTTGTTTACTATATTTCACGTGGTGAAGCTGCGCGACATTCTAACCTTTGCTGTTCAATGGGATTAGGTAGCAATGCGATCCTATTTACTGCTCTGACGATTTCCTTTCCTGTGCCTGTTCGTAGTGTAACTACTCTAACTACACCGTCTTTACCCGGATGTAAAGCAGTTATTCGCCCTTTCGGCCAAACGGTAGGTGGAACGTTATCTTCCTTTATTATAACTAGCTGATTTATTTCTAGCTTGACCGGCGCATTGTTTGCGTGCCTTGCTCTGGCTTGCAGCTGCTGCAAATATTCTGGGTACCACCGGGACCAAATTACTTGTAAATGCTTTTGCACTACTTGGTACTCTTTTAACCGATTGGAAGAAAGCTTACTTAAATCAACCTCCGGTACTGCCTGCATACTACAACCTATCAGAAAATGAGCCGGGGTTAATGTTTCCAAATCAGTTGGTTCGTCGGATAACGGTACCAACGGGCGAGAATTAAGACATTGCTCAACTTGAGCTAAAAGGGTAAGCATATGCTCCTGTGTAATGCTACTAACTCCTATTGTTTTTAGAAGGTGCTTTTTGGCCGATTTTACTGCCGCTTCCCAAAGACCTCCGAAATGAGGTGCACGCGGAGGGATAAATTTCCACACCATCTCATTTTCGGCGCACCAATCAAAAATCCCTCTCCTATCAACCTCATCGATTTTTAGCATCTTGTAGATACGATGCAGTTCATGTGCAGCCCCCTTCAATGTTGTTGCATTGTCTGAATGCAATTCAGCAACCTTCCCTCTCCGCGCGACAAAACGACGTAATGCAGCCAAAAATGCAGTCGATGTGAGATCACTCACCCAGTTCGATATGAACTGCCCTGGTCGCGAAGCAGACGAATATTGCGATATACGCCTTGGTGGGACTGCGATTGCGGATGGTGGACTTCAACAAGAACGGACCGCAATAATCCACCCCACTCACCGCAAACGGTCTCGTTGGTGTTACCCGTGACTCAGGCAAATCCGCTACCGCCTGTTTCACCAACGTCGGCTTGTTTCTAAAGCAAGTGTGGCACTGGTGATACACACGCTTTACCATATTTCGGCCTCCAATTAACCAAAACTTCTGCCGCAGTATGGTTAACATTGCTTGTGGTCCGGCGTGCATTTCCTGCTGATGGACCCTTTCTGCCAATAGCACTGACAGACGATGTGATGCTGCAAGGACTGTCGGATGCTTCGTTGCCTCTGGGATGTTGGCATTACCTAGCCGGCCACCGACACGTAACACACCCTGTGCGTCGATGTATGGGGACAACCACTTCAGCTTCGATCTCGTACTAACCTGTTTCCCTCGTTGTAGATCGACCAGCTCTTCCGCGAACGACTCCTGTTGTGCAGGCTGGCACAAACGCAGCTCGGCTTGCTGTAGCTCCTCTGCTGTAAGCGGTGGAACGGAGTGCAGCAACGTCTTGATGTCCGCTTTTACCTTAACGCGCTTGCACGATGATGCCTTGGTTGCCTTAAGCGTTGTGATGAACCGCAAGCAGAAAGCCACAACTCTCCTTAACTTGCCATACCTTGAGTATTTGGCGAACAGTATGTTGCTAAAATCACACATCGTAGATGTAGTGACAATGTGTGAGACTGCCAGTCGCTCTTCGATGTCATCCTCGCCTTCCTTCATCGCCGGTTGAATATGGGGCCACTTCTCTTGTCCGTAGGACAGCCAACTCGGTCCATGCCACCAACGTGTACACTGCAGCAATTCTTCCGGACTCAGCCCGCGCGAGATGTCATCCGCCGGGTTATCAACTCCAGGAACATGACGCCAGCTGGAGATACGCGTTTCTTCATGTATTTGTGCCACCCTGTTGGCCACAAATGGTTTCCAGCGACGCGGTGATGAGTTCAGCCAGTGCATTACTGTCATCGAATCTGTCCAACAGATAGCCGTAGCTGACACCTTGAGTGCAGAAACCACCTTCTGAAACAGGTGTACTGCTAGCCGTGCTGCACACAACTCCAACCGGGCGATTGAGTTCGTGTTTGCTAACGCTACCACCTTGGACTTGGCAGCTAGTAATCTGACCTGGATGCCTATTGCGGATACTGCTCGTACATAGCAGCATGCTCCATATGCTCCTTGTGAAGCATCAGCGAATACGTGTAGCTGCAGGTCTTCTGTGCCGGATTGTGAAACAAACCGAGGCACTCGTAATTCGCGTAGCGAGTACAATGTATTGTGCAGCTTTCTCCATTCCTCTTGCAGGTCCATTGGTAGTGCGCGATCCCAATCAAGCGTTTTGCCGTCTTGCTTCAACCCCCATAATCGCTGCAGAAACATTTTGGCAAGTATTACCGTTGACCCTAGTAGGCCCAGGGGATCGAAGATTCTGGCCGTGTAAGACAAGACCAAACTTCGCGTAAGCTCTTGAGCTGGTCGTGGAAGGTCGACTCTGAACCGTAGCATGTCGTTAGACGGTTCCCAAACCAAGCCCAATGTTGAAATCGCTTGATCTTCCTGCCAGTCTAGAACTGGTTTGATCGCTAGATCGTCGCTCGGAACTCCTTCAAGCGCTTCGGAGACGTTAGATGCCCACTTCTTCAAAAGGAAACCTGCCGATTCAAGCATTTGCGAAATTTGCGTTCGCATTCCAACGGCCTCTACTACATCTTCTGCTCCAGTCAACAAATCATCCACATAAAAGTCATGTAGCACTGGGTCGACTGCCAAAGGGTATTGTTGTTTGTGGTCGTGCGCAATTTGTTGTAGCGTTCGAGTAGCTAGAAATGGTGCTGTTGCGGTACCGTGGGTCACCGTTTGCAACTCATACGTGGAAATGGGATCGGAGGGACATTCACGGTAACGTATGCGCAATAGATTTCGATCGTTTTCATAATGACGAATCTGCCGGTACATTTTCTCTACGTCTGCCACTATTGCGACAGCGTGTTTTCGAAAGCGTAGGATGATTGTAAGCAGATCATCCTGCACTGTTGGACCAATCAGCAGAGTATCGTTTAGCGAGTAGCCAAATGTTGTTTTGCAGGATGCATCAAAAACAACACGCACCTTGGTTGTTGTACTGGTCTCTTTGACTACCGCGTGATGAGGAATGTAGCAATGTGGTTTGTTGTCATCAACGGGTTCCGTGAGTTTGATCATGTGTCCCAATGACTCATACTCTCTCATAAATTTAATATATTCCCTTTCCATTTCAGGATTGGCCTTCAGTCGACGTTCTACACCCAGTAAACGATGATCTGCTATCTCTTTTGACAAACCCAGCGTTCTTTCAGGTTTGGGGCTTCGCGGCAAAGACACAATGTAGCGACCTTGTGCATTACGGCTCGTGGTAACTACGTAATGTTTTTCGCACATGTCCTCCTCAATTGACAAGGCAGGACCTTCCATAATACTCTCAGCCTCCCAAAACCGCTGGAGCAAGCGTTCGATGGCACCTTCGTTGGCGGCCGTGTGACACAATCGTAGATTGGGGCCAGCAAGTTGGGAAGTATTCCCCGAGACCGCCCATCCAAACGCAGTTTCTATCAGCCATGGCCTTCCGTTACCCAATGACTGTTTTCTTCCAGTATGTATCTCCCAGAACGTGTTTCCACCAATTACAACATCGACCTTTCCCGGAACGTGGAAAGACGAGTCTGCCAACTGTACGTTTGGGATGTTCCATTTCGCAATGTTTAAGGGAATGGTTGGAATTTCAGCTGACGGAGTCTTGAGCACTAGAAATTCCATTGACGAATGGAGGTCTTCTCCTAGCGATCGAACGGTCGCTGTGATGGAACCCTTCACGTGCTGTTTGATTTGCCCTATACCCGATACAGCAATGCTTACTTTGGACAGCGGTGTCAACAGTCGATGGGCCATAGATTCGGAGATAAAGTTGCACATCGATCCGGAATCTAACAGTGCTCGTGCTGTATGTTTATTGCCATGATCATCTACCAGTTGTAGTTGGACTGTTTCCAGTAGAACCACTTCATCATCCGAATGCGCAACCATTGTGACAATTGGCGTTACGTGCAGCAAGGAGTGATGGCGTGCGTTGCACGTAGTGCATTTAAACGCGGAACGACAATCCCTCACATGATGACTGCGATTGAGGCAGTTCCAACACAGTCGCTCACGGGTGGCTACTTCACGGCGTTGCTGTACGTCCTTTCGCAAGAATGCAGGACAATTGCGCAGATTGTGAAGCTCTGCACAACCCAAAACACACTATTGAGCTGAAACATTCGGCGAAGTTCTCCTTGCAGTTGCAGCATTGCCCACAATTCTCGGCCTATGGTCGGAGACCCTTCTGTTGCCGGCCACCATTCTCAAACTGCCGTCACCGTTATTGGAAAACTCGCGCGATGATTTTCATATTCGTACACGATCTTGCAAAAAGTCTACTAATTCCTTGTACTTATCTTTTTTATGTTGCGCTGAGTGGTTCTCCCATGCCAGAATGGTCGACGAATCCAGCTTCATCAGAAGCAGGTTGGCGAGCGGCGTGTCCCAGGTGTCCACCGGTTCGTCGAGCTTCTTCAGCCCGTTCACATGCCGCGTGAATTCATCGACGAGCAGCGCCAAATCGTCCACGTTGTCACAGCTCACTGCCGGCAGGTGATGAATTTTCCGATAGTACTCCCGGATCAGCGTACGTGGATTATCGTACCGCTTCAGCAAGGCAGCCCACGTCACCTCGTAATTGTCTGCTGTCTATGTGGTGTGCTCGAAAAGCAAACCAACCTCGCCCTTCAAGGAGGACAGCAGATACTGCAGCTTCATTATATTCGGTATCTCACTGGCACTGTCGATCATCGCCACAAATCGGTCGCGGAACGTTAACCACTTGGTGGAATCGCCATCGAACGTAGGCAATTCGATTTTTGGAAGACGCAAATTTACTGCACCTGATCGTCCCGAACTATTGAGTGTCGAGCTCGCTAATAGCATCGACTCATTCGACATATTTTGCGCGGCCGTAGGAGGTGGTTGCTTTCGTAGAAGAAAGCCCTTAACGCGACGATACCGTGTATCCATATCACACCGCTCAGTTACACTCGCATCTGTGGCCTCCTCATCGAGTTCCATCACTTTCGCATTTGCATGTAGGAAGTCCTCATAATACCTTTGTAGTTATTCCAAACACACTGGTATTTCACTGGCATTTTCCTCGACGTAGCCGATCGTAAACTGTTCTATACTTTTCACCAATTCGACCGCTTGATGCCTTTTCAGTTGCACCGATTTCAACTTCTTCTCCATTTTTATTTTAAAAATTGGCGCGAAAGTTCACTGACTTCACACAGCTTGCACGAAAGTTGTACGCAACGACGATCACGATTGGCGCGAGCTTGATGCGCTAATGGTTGCTTCCAAGGATGGCGGTTTTCGCAATGGTTCCAACGGTCGGCGTCACCTTTCTCACGAACTAGAATACGCGCACACGAAACAAGAATCACAGCACACTAAAGTCAGATTTGCCCGTGATAGCGGGGCAACCCACGTTGTGATTTGCGCAACACAACGGATAGCAAACGAATAAGTCCACACTTTGGTTCACACCAACGGTCACGGAGTGCCGTTTTCCCAAAATTAAGGCCACGTAGTGTCCGTACACAAATTTTCACTGCACGTAGTGCTTCCTTTCACGATCCGGTTCGAAGGACCAAATGTAGAAAATTACACCGGGTGTGAAATTGGAGGAAAACTTGTGATGTTTTGGGAATAAGCAAAATAACGTGTAGGCGGTTGAACTTTCACTTTGCTAATGTGTATTCACTTGTCCGTTTGAGTTCATTTGTACATGCTATAATTCATTACATAGTTCATTTCATCCTCATCTATTTCCCTGTTTATATTGTAGCCTTCAAGTGTTGTCTGTTTCTAATACCGTTACCATAATCCCATAATTCATGCCATAATATAATTCAAATAAATATATACATTGAAATTCAAACACTATTTAAAACAAGCGTAGGAGAATGTCTAACACTAATCTATTTTTTTTTTAATTTCAACATGTTTGATGTTTCAGCGACCGTCTAAGCATTATGTAGCACAGTGTAAAGTGCCAATAATTTTTTTAAATGTGCCGAAATCTGTCTCGCGTTTTTGGGTCGTCACACACACGCACACACACAGCACGGGGAAATTGACCGTCCTCTCTATCATGCCGCGATCCCCCTTCCCGCCCGGCCCATTGGATGAAGATGCACTGCAAGATAGCTGAATCAGCCGTTCTACCGATAAGGTAGCCGTACTCGCTCGTGCGTGTGCGCGCGTTCTTAGGTGCGTTATCGCGTGCGCGCGTTCATAGGTGCGTAATCGCGTGCGCGCTTTCGTGGATGCGTGCTCGCGTGCGCGCGTACGTGCATGTGTGTGTGCGCGCGTACGTGAATGTGTTCATGTGTGTGTATGTGTATGTATGTGTGTGTGTGTGTGTATGCGTGCGTGCGTGCGTGCGCGCGTGCGCGCGTACGTGCATATGTGTGTGTGTGTGTGTGTGTGTGTGTGTGTGTGTGTGTGTGTGTGTGTGTGTGTGTGTGTGTGTGTGTGTGTGTGAGAGAGAGAGTCTGCGCGCGCGTGTTTGTGCGTGCGTGTGCGTGCGTGCGTTTGGAAACCCCAAAACTATTTGATTCTGATGCGTACATTTTCATCCGCTGCGGCTACAAAGTCCATCCATTTTCGATCTCGCTACCTGAGAGACAACACAACCATTACATTGGCACCACCATCTATGCGCCCGGCTCTGCTGTTGGGGGTATTAAAAAGACACACGATCTAAGCAAACGTGCGTGTGATATATTGCACATTTATTTCTAATGCAGCAAGCGGACGCAAGTGGAAACAACATTTTGAATTGAATCCATACAAAACAGGATTCTGCATTTGATTATTATGGTGCGCGTTTGGTGCTGCACATGTCCGTCCAGAATCTGGTGGCTTGTTGGCTTAGAGTCGGTATCATGACGCCGATTGACCGGCATTGCCTTGGAATGGTTTCGGATCGGTAGGTTCATGTTTTGGTCGAGTGCATTCCGTGCATTTGTCGCGCCACAGCGGTAGACCCGGCAGCACCAAAGTCAAAACAAAAACCTTCCCCGAGTGTGGACTGCTATGCTCAGTTCTTCTTCTTCTTATTATTATTATTATTATTATTATTATTATTATTATTATTATTATTATTAGCATAATGGCCTACGCGATCATGCCGGCCTTTTCAGGACTTGAGTACCGCGTAGCCGGATAGTCACCTCTTGCTACGGCGGACGGTTTATACGCGATTAGAACCCACGACGGGCATGCAGATGTCCGGAATGATGGCGGTGCCGCGGGCCCGCTGGATAGGAGCTGCTTGCATACTGCCACACTGCAACTTGCATACTGCCACACTGTCTCCTGCTCGATGCATACGCTGCAGGCAGTGGGAAGGATGCACCTCCACGATAAAAAACACCGTCATGAACCAGCGGTGGACCTAACGGTAGGCGGACTAGGCGGTTGCCGAAGATTTGTACAAGTGGACAGAATATTAGCAACAAGGGCCCCCGGAAAGATGGTCGTTAGGGCTCCGTGGCTGGAGAACCATTTGCACCTCCCCTCCCCACATGGCGACAACAAATATAGGGCCTGTGACCAATGATCGTAGGGGTCCCATGGCCACCCCCCCCCCCCCCCCCCCCATCCGCCGTCAATTAAAGAGTATACCGTTCAATCTTCCTGTTGACACGACTGTATGTTGACATAAGAGCAATAACAAGTGCGAGATAATTATAAAGGCAGGTGCGCTTATCGATTAAAACGATAAGCTGATCGACGGTGCCATAAAACACAGAGAGAGAGATAAAAGAAATGTTCGGAGCGGTCAGGGTTCGCGCGCCAGGTCAACGATCGAAGATCGGGAATCGGCAGAGCGCGCGAGAAATCTTTACCAAATAAGGGCATGCAACCAGAAGCAGAAAATCCACCAAAGGGACAAGTCGAAGATTTGTAAAAAAGTGTGAATATTTTAAATTAGTCGAAAAATATACTTTTTTAAATCCACGCTCAACAACCGACTTGGTAACGCTTCCACAAGCTTTTTTACAAATTAAAAGTTAAAGAGTTTGATTTAAATAGTGATCAACGCGTAAAATGCCGAAACCAAAGTTCGATTGCATTGGTTGTACCCGCGAGAATGCGGTAGCCGATATGGTGCGATGCGACAAGTGTTTTAAGTGGTGGCATTACGATTGCGCTGGTGTTTCGAGCGATGTGAAGAACGTGAGGTGGGTGTGTGCACGGTGTGAAAGCGGTGGAACGGATGAGGCAGCTGAGGCTAGAGGCCACGCGACCAGTGCACAATGGGCATTTGCCGGGATGAAATTCAAAAAATCAACTTTGTAATAGCGCAATTCCAAATAATAGGTTTTAATACTAAGGGTTAAACTAAGAAAAATACCAAATATGAGCTCTTTGTCTTTTCTGGTTCTCTAGAAAAGTCCTCTCAAAGTCGAGACTTGTTAAAAAAACGCAGAAAAATTTTCACTTTTTTGGAAAACTTTGAAAACTTGTAACTTTTTCAAATATGAAACGATTTGGATAAATTTAGACATTTTAAAAAAGATATTTCGTCAGCTTTATAAATATATTAAAAATTTTGAGTGAAGTTAATTTTTTGCAAAAAAAGTACAATAATAACTGAGAAAACTTCCCGAAAATTTTCATCATTTTAATTTTTGACTTGATGCCATTATGAAAGTGGCGTAGAGTGGCGTTGTTTCATATATGTCACATAATAGTGTAATATATATACTATCAATCTGTGAAGAAATATTCTGCAAAAGTTTGCGAACGCGAATTTTATTGAAGTTTTTTCACATCAACTTTTTCTAAAAACAGACATATGCATAACTAGGCGGCTCCATAGGTGCCTAGTGTAGCGTATTTAGTGTATTCTACAAAAATATATTCTACGTGCTTTTGATTACCTTTAATTTCCATTACGAAGCTGTGTATCTAAGTTTCAGCTCATGTGCTTATCTAATATGTAAATATCTATTCTAACCTTACTTTATTATTAAATTATTATTCAGAAAGAATGGCTTCGGCCGTATTGCTGACTTTATTATTGAATATAATGAAGCAAATCAGAAATACCTTTTGGTACTGCTCCAGATTATAGACGGATGTAAGGAAAATAATTCTAAAATTTTACGCATAACAGCAAAATGTTATGAATACACCAGCATCTATTGCCGTTTTGGGAGAAGAAACTCCCAAAAGTCATGACAAACTAAATATAAGGATAGAGGAGAATATGCTACAAAGAATATTTTGCAAGAAAGAAAATGCATCCAGAAGGACATTTTGTATAATGAGCGGTATTACTCTGATTCGTTAACCAGTTCAATATCAGTAGCTACACACACTAAAACAAAGACAGGGTTTATCTTTACAAATGAAGTAAATACGTTGTTTGTAGCTATAGTTGAATTCTGATTTTTCAGATAGTTGTAAAACCAAGAACATAAGATTTTTATTTTTATTATCCCTTCTGAAGGCAGTTCAGGGCTTGGAAAAGTATTGGATGAATATTGTGTGATATCAATGCCCAGGAAAATGAGTAATTCCTATTTTTTAAACAACAGATTTAAAATTTTAACCTTCAAAGACAAAAAATATGTGCAGCTTTTCGTTACGAATTTGGGAACTACTTTATTTCAATGTACCTGCTCTATCTTATTATTTAAATGCCTTTATTCATGTCTTTAGAAATGTGAACTAGACGTTACGAGCTTGTAATAGCATCCACCTAGGTTGTGTATGTACTTTTTTAATATTTGTACTACCTGTGAGTAAAAGTGATGAGAATTAGCTACAATTGTCCTATACAAAGCAGAAAATATTATATTATTCAAAATTATTATGTTTTGTTCATATATTATGGAACATCACAGTATATTTTAAAATGGTTTATACTATTATAAACAACAAATCTTCTTCTTCTTCTTTAGCACAACAACCGCTGTCGGTCAAGGCCTGCCTGTACCACCCACTAGTGAAGTGAGCTTGGCTTTCAGTGACTTTTTGTTACCATAGCAGGATAGTCAGTCCTACGTATGGGGGCACGGTCTATTCGGGACTTGAACCCATGACGGGCATGTTGTTACATCGTACGAGTGACGACTGTACCACCAGACCGGCCCAGAAACAACATATACAAGAAAAAACACACAAAATTAAAAAAAACAAAGCAAAGATCCCTTAAAACACTATTTTATGTAGCGCCACCTGGTGGTATGGATGCAAACTACATATAAAATGTTATTTACTATCATAACACTTTACTACAAAAGATAAAAACTAACAATTTCTGCAAAAATAATTTTATCCCGAAATTTGTTCTAAACTGCCCATTGTGCAGTGGCAGGCCGAACAGGGCTCCTCGTGTAACCCAGTCGCAAGAAGGCGAACCTTCTGCATCGTGAATAAAGAAGACCCTGCAGCCTTCTTCTTCGCAGCTGGCACCAGTGACGAAATATTTGACCCCAACGAATAAATCCACAGGCGTGGACCGGGAGTTCGATGCGGTCAATCGAAGCATTAGTGGCGATTCTGAAATCGCGAAGAAACCCGCGCTTAACATAATCGCGCAGACAGAAGAAAAGGAGATGGCGCCCAGCAGGGTTGATGCTGGGAGCGAACGGTCAGCAGAAAAATCCCTAAATCAAAGGGACCGCGAATCAAACAGTTCGCGAAAAAGTAGAAGTTCTGTGGCAACAGCGCTTAAGCTGGAACGATTAGCTAGAGAACAAGAGATGGAAATGGATGCCATACGAGCTCTTTACGAAGAGAAATTTGCCAAACTAAGTTCAAGTTACGACGCTATGAGACAGCAAATACAATATGAAAGTGCAAGCAGAAAAAGTGGTTCAACTATAGCTTTGAGTGAAGTGACGAAAGGGGTGAACGAGCTTACGAACGGTCGCACTAAAACTACTCTACCGAAACCTAGTACGATTAGTAGAGAGTGTTCGCCAACCCTGAAACAAGAACCGGCGACGTCAATTGCAGTCGACATGGAGCATGCGAGACGAATCTGGAATAGGAAACTGCATAACTTTTCAGGTTCAGTGAAGTAATGGCCGATATTCTACAGCTATTATAATATTATAATCGGTCGACCGAGGCATGTGGCTTTACCTCGGTCGAAAATATAATGCGGTTAGAGGAAGCGCTCACCGGCCCGGCAAGAGAAGTAGTTGAAAGTTTGCTTCACCAAACGCAGCCCCACAAATAATAAAAATGTTGAAGCAGCTGTATGGCAGACCCGGATTGCTGGTCAAAGAACTGATCGGGCAAGCTCGACGGGCCGAGGCACCGAGGCCGGAACGTTTAGACCAGCTGATTTCGTTTGGCATAACCGTCCAGAGGTTGTGCGACCATCTGATAGGCAGTGAAATGGAAGAGTATTTTTCCAACCCAGAGCTTTTAGAGGAGCTGGTAGAAAAGCTACCGGCCAACAGAAGATTAGAGTGGATACGCTTTAAGAGAAACTTTGAGAAAGCCACTCTAAGAGAATTTTATGCGTTCATGGAGGAGCTCACTGAGGATTGCTGTGAGCTGACGCTTCCTGGAAATGTGGAAAATATTCGAGCACCAGTAAAAATACATCGTAGCCACACCTTTACGCACTACCCTTCTGCTGTTGAAATTACTCACGATACGCCAAGACAGCTGAAAGCCGAAACCAGCAGCCCTGTGGTGGCTGACCCAAACAGAGTAAAGTGTCATGTATGCAAGAATCCTGCGCATCACGTACGACAATGCGAAACATTCAAGAGCATGTCGGTAGCAGATCGCTTGAATGCAGTAACGAATCTGAAACTTTGTCGCAATTGCCTCAATAACCACGGTACAAGGGAGTGTAAGTCACGGTTCGTTTGCAAAATTGACGGATGTGGCGCTCAACATCACATTCTGCTGCATCAAAACACCGGTGACCTACGGAGACGCATGGTGCAGTTTCACTATCACACAACGAAATCACCACATACACTTTTCCGTGTGACACCAGTGACTGTCTAAAACGGGCAGACCAGCGTAGACACATACGCCCTGATGGACGAGGCATCTTCACTAACCATAGTGGAAGCTGCACTAGCAGAACAACTGGGACTCAACGGCCTTCGAGAGCCGTTAGAAATGTGTTGGACTGGCAACATTAAACGACAAGAAGTCTCATCGCAGTGCGTCCAACTGCAGATATCAGCACGGGGAGAAGAGCGGCGCTATACTATAGCGGCCGCTCACACAATTAAAAAGCTAACTTTGCCAAATCAAAGTTTAAATTCTTCACTGATAATGAATTTGAATCACTTCCAGGATCTTCCAGCCATTCAATATCGCGACGCAGTGCCACAATTGCTGATTGGGCTAGATAACGTCTGGCTGATGAAGCCGCAGGAGATACGTTCGAGCGAGGAGAGTAAATTGACCGCTGTGCGTAGTCCGCTGGGTTGGTCGATCTACGGCACGCTAAGCACCAACAAAGCAGCCGCGCTCTTCTCGGCTGATCACCGCGCAAGGGGTTCAAGCATACCGCTTGAGCAAAACGAGGTGCAGGGGGGGGAGCTCGCCTTCTGAATATAGAAAATTTACCGTCGAAAGCGTTCCTAGTGCGAGTAACTGTGAAACAGGCATTGAAACAGCACAGTGAAGATCGATGTAATGCGTTACAGAATGTCGCGAATCCTTTACACTACGAAATAGGAACAGGATTTAAACCTAAAAAGAAATTGAAGCGTAAATTCACCACACGAGAAGATAGGTTGGAATAGTAGAACAGACTGTTACCGACTGCGACAGATAATTGGTATAGATAGCCGTTCATCTTGCACTTTGTAGTAAAATTTAATGTACATCGGCTGATCCTCAAGTGAAGGGATTAACAGGAAACGTTGATAGTAGAGAGTTTGTAGCAGAATAGGTTGATGGACGTGTCGTGATTTATTGGTGCATCCAAACCGCATGGATTCACGTGCCGGGGAATGTTGACACGACTGTATGTTGACATAAGAGCAATAACAAGTGCGAGATAATTATAAAGGCAGGTGCGCTTATCGATTAAAACGATAAGCTGATCGACGGTGCCATAAAACACAGAGAGGGAGAGATAAAAGAAATGTTCGGAGCGGTCAGGGTTCGCGCGCCAGGTCAACGATCGAAGATCGGGAATCGGCAGAGCGCGCGAGAAATCTTTACCAAATAAGGGCATGCAACCAGAAGCAGAAAATCCACCAAAGGGACAAGTCGAAGATTTGTAAAAAAGTGTGAATATTTTAAATTAGTCGAAAAATATACTTTTTTAAATCCACGCTCAACAACCGACTTGGTAACGCTTCCACACTTCCAACAGCTGTGTGTCAGTACCCCCTCCTCAAGGAGCCTCAATTCGTCTTTCCGCCTTTCTATGTATCTATGTAATATCTATCTATCTATCTGTAATATTATATCTATGTAATCCACAACAGACGAAAGCAAAAGCTTAGTGTTATGCTTAATGCTTAGCACGTTCAGTTCGATGGCAGGCCCCAGGGACTGCCAGTGGACTTTCTATGTAATCCACAACAGACGAAAGCAAAAGCTTTGTGTTATGCTTAATGCTTTACACGTTTAGTTCGATGGCAGGCCCCAGGGACTGCCAGTGAACTTTCCAGTATACCGGTTTCACAATCAGCTTGCGTTCTAGATGCCGGCGGAAAGTTGATGAAAATCAGCGCCGGGATGAACGTGTTAATGCGAATTAGGGCTCTGCACGTTGCACAGCAAACCCTCCAGCGTGAGCAAGCGATTCCTTAGTCACTTTTACGTGGCAGCGTTTGAACTCATTACGCTTTTTTGGTTTGATTTGTGAAAATTCAACTTCATCGCCGCAATGTTTGTTAACGGTTTTTTTAAGCGCCACAGCAACTCATGAGCATTGCCCACACGCAAGAAAGAGATAGCGCTATGGAGGGAAAAAGCAAGGACGACGGCTGACAGCGATTGGCCGTCTGACGCACCAACACATCCAAACCTTCGACAGCTCGCGCAGGCGAGGGGTATGAGGCGGAGCCAGGGACGGGTAGCTCGACGAGCTGCTTGAAAAATTTACCGTTGGAGGGAAAAAGATGGCATGATAAAAATCTCCAAACGCCATGATTTCTTCCGTCACTTTGCGCAGCGGGCCTTCTGTTAATTTATCCATTCGAGCAGTTTTGTGTCTGTCATAACAGTAATTTAAGAGCAATTTAGCGGTACGAAGTGTTTTCGTTTGTAGCAGTAAAAAGATATAAATAATAACATAAAAAGTATTGTCTTAATAATATTTTAGTGGAAGAAGACGTCGGCGGTGTGTTCGAGTCGAGTTTGTTAAAAAAAATACATTGTAATCGTGTGTATAAGTTAAGGAAAACGATTGAATATAACCATGAAACAGTAATGTAGGGATTGAGATAGGACAGCGAAATAATAATAAAAAATTAAAATAAATAAAATAAAAAGGAAGCAGGCGATAAACTAATATATCAGTTGAATGAGAAGGATTAATAATGATAGGAACGTTTAATAATAATATTCAAAACAAAAATAGAATTACCCTTGCAAGAAAATATTTAATTAATTAATCAAGCAATTTGCTTGAAAGGGCGAAAGAGCGTCAAGCGCAAGACAGGCCGGGCGAAACCGGAAAGTAAAGGAAGTTGGAGAAGACGGACGTCAGTCTTGTGGTTGATCGATTGTAGTAAGGTTGTGAGTGTTAAAGTGAGCAACCTCTGCCAAACTGTTGCTTATTCGGATGTCACTTTGACATTTGGACCTTGTTCATTGGGAACGCATTTCTCTCTTTTAGGTTGGCAGTCATGCCGTTAATCTACATGATAGCAAATGGTAAAGTGTCACATGGAGAGCTCTTGTTTCGGATGGGAAGAAGGGCTTCCAATCAATGTTCGTTTTGTCCCCAAATGGAAAGTCTGGAACACAAATTTGCTTGCTGTAGTACAGTAGCGGCGGCTTGGGCACTGCTGCAGCAAGAAATAGTTTCAATAGCTCCAAGACGCCCCTATTTGTTCAATAGTCTGCGATTTCCAGAACTAGCAGGAGTTAGTCTGGGAATACATATATTTATTCTTAGGTTGTTTGCTAACTACATTTTCCACATCGTTGAAAACAACGATGTTGAGATAGATTTAGTCGTCCTTAAGTGTGCACTACTTTTGTAAATGTAAAGTTTTTTTTTTGTTGTAAATATCCACACTAGTAAATAGAAATTAATCTGTACACGCAAATAAATATATTAAAAAAAAAAAAATCTTGATTCATTGAACTTTCTTCTTTCCTGTACTTTTGTAACAACAAGTCGCATATCGTTTTTTTTGCTTCAATAAATACAATTTTAGGTTATGGGCCCAGCACGTTTTTGAACAAAGGGAAAGTGACTAATCGAAATTGTGTATTGTGATGGAGCAAGAAAAGAACGATCGTCATTTTCTCCCGTTGTTTGACGGCACAAATTATACCGCATGGAAGTATCGGATGACAATACTCTTGGAGGAGCATGAGCTGTTAGAGTGCATTAATACGAACGCGGATGGGCTAGAGGTGCTGAAGGACGAGGCGGGAGGTAGTGAGGCGATAGCTAGGGAAAAGGAGCGGAACCGTGAAGCGCGGGCCAAGTTAGAACGGCGATGCAAATCATTACTTGTATCGAGAATACACGACTCGCAATTGGAGTACATTCAGGACCAGAAAACTCCAAAGGACGTATGGGATGCTCTTCGGCATGTGTTCGAGCGACGCAGCATTGCAAGTCGCATGCATTTGAAGCGACAAATGCTTACTCTTCGTTTCGAGGGCGGAACACTTCAGCAGCATTTTTAAAAGTTCTGATAACTAGTGCGTCAAACTGATAACTAGTGCGGGAATATCGGGCTACTGGTGCTGTGCTGGAAGAGCTTGATGTGGTTTGCCATTTGTTAGTTACGCTCGGATCGTCATATTCGACCGTTGTAACAGCATTGAAAACAATGCCCGAGGAGAGTCTGTCCATCGAATTCGTTAAATGTAGGTTGCTTGACGAAGAAACAAAAAGACAGTGTGTAGATCTTCGCGCACTGGAAAATGAAGCTGCATTCTCTGGCACGACGCCAAATTGGCAGCAGAAAAGTAAGGTTAGGTGTTTTGGCTGCAAGGTTATCGGACATAAGTTATCTGAGTGTCCGAACAAAAGGCAAAGTGACACCAATACATCGAAGGCACACGTCGGTGAAGCAAGTGTTAGTTTTGTTGGTGTAAATGCGGGATGTTTTTACAAAACGGAGTGGTATATAGATTCGGGCTGTTCCGATCATCTGGTGAATAACAAAGAGTTTTACGATGAAATGTGGCTATTGGAAAATCCGATTGACATTGCGATTGCTAAGGATGATGTGACGATTCGTGCGGAATATTCTGGAAATGTGAAGATCATCAGCAATGTGTTCGGAAAGCAAATTGAGTGCGTGGTGCGAAATGTTTTATATGTGCCTGATTTGCGTTGTAATCTTTTTTCAGTAATGCGTGTCGATGCAGCTGGTATGAAAGTGGTATATGCAAACGGAGCGGTACAGATTTATCGTGGTTCGGAAATTGTCGCGTGTGGTTCACGGGTTGGAAAATTATATCAACTAGTTTTTAGTTATGTAAAGCGTGGTGAATATTCGATGATGACGACAGGTCGAGTGTCTAAAGAGCTGGAATTATGGCATAAGCGTCTTGGTCACTTAAACGTGCGCAGTATTGAGCAATTGATTCGGAATGAAATGGTTTCTGGGGTGAAAGTGAAATGTATCGACAAAAATGTTGTGGTGTGCGAGTCTTGTTTAACCGGGAAGCAAACACGGAATCCGTTTCCATCGCGTAATGAAAAACGATCGTCGCGAGTGTTAGAGCTCATTCATTCGGATGTTTGTGGTCCATTTACTCCAGTTGGTAACGGTGGTGTGAAATACTTCGTGTCTTTCGTACACGACTGGAGCCATTTTTGTATGGTTTTTCTGATTCAGTCATAGGATGAGGTGTTCAAGCGTTTCTGTGAGTACGAGGCTATTGTTACCGCAAAGTTTGGTCAACGGATCAGCCGTTTACGTTGTGACAATGGCGGTGAATACCGAAGCAAGCAGTTTGAGCAATTCCTGAAGCAGAGTAGTATCGTTGTGGAGTGGACAGTTCCACATACACCTCAGCAAAACGGGGTTAGCGAGCGGATGAACCGTACCTTGGTTGACAAGGCCAGAACAATGCTGCAGGATTCCGGAATCGATAAGCGATTTTGGGGGCAAGCCATTCAAACGGCTGCATACCTTCTCAACAGCAGCCCCACGAATGCGATCGATGGTAACAAGACTCCATACGAAAGATGGGAAGGTAAGAAACCTGATTTGACAAAGCTCAGAATTTTTGGATGTGATGTGTACGTTCACATTCTGAAAGAACAACGTGCTAAGCTGGATGCCAAAGCTTGGAAAGGAGTTTTAGTAGGATACTCTGTGAATGGGTATAGGGTTTGGAACCCGGAGCAGCATGAAATTGTGCACGTGCGTGATGTTGTATTTCTGGAAGGCTGTCATATTACTTCAGAAGCAGTTGAAGATGTGTCACACGACGATTTCTTTTTGACACCAATGAATAGAGAAGGTTCATCAGATGATGTTGAGTTAGACGATGAAGCAAGTAACAATGACCATGACATCGAATCTGCCGAAGGGTATGACACGGCTCCTAGCCTGAATTCTGATGTTGAAGTGGTTCCTGATGATGAAACTTCAAAACGACAACGGACGGTTCCTGTGTGGCACAAAGCCTATGCGGTGGAATATGCAGCATACGCATTGAATGCCGCAAGTTATGTTGAGAATCTACCGACCTCACTAGCAGAAGCTCGTCAGCGCGATGATTGGAACGAATGGAAAAGGCTGTTGCTGAAGAGATGCAGTCCTTGGAAAGGAATAAGACATGGGAGTTAGTAAAGCTACCGGAGAATAGGACACCTATTTCATGCAAATGGGTGTTTGCAATGAAGCGGAGCATGGATAACCAACCTTGCCCGCTGCGCAAAGCGATCGAAAACTTCTCAAACTCAAACTGCAAACATATTTCACAGCCCATGGCTGTGAAATATTTCGCATTCAAAATTGTTGCAAATTTATAAATGAAATATTGCGAAATTTTCAGCGCTGAAATTTTTGGATTGATATATTTCTTCGATCGGAATCCAAGCGTTTTCCCTGACATTTCTGCTCGCTTTTTCGATCGCTTTTGGCGGAATGCGATCGAAAATCCGAGCTACAAAACTGCTCGATTTTGTCGTGCGGGTGTCGTTATAAAGCCTGCTTAGTGGCTAGAGGTTTTAGCCAGCGTTACGGTTTCGATTACAATGAAACATATTCTCCGGTTGCTAAATTGGATACTCTGCGCATGGTCTTGGCTTATGCTAATGAAGCAAAGATGATAGTGCATCAGATGGATGTTCGAACTGCCTTCTTGAACGGCACGTTAACGGAGGAGATTTTCATGACACAGCCCGAGGGTTTCCAGACTGACGGAGATTGTGTGCCGTTTACATAAATCTCTGTACGGTCTTAAGCAGGCGTCTAAAGCATGGAATGATCAAGGCGTCTAAAGCATGGGAACAAGGTGTGATGCAGATTCACCAGCGACATTATCTTCAAGATGTCTTGCGACGGTTTAAGATGGAGAAATGTAAACCTTGTTCGACACCTACCGAGTATCGTCTAAAGCTGATGAAAGGCGACGAGAATAAACGTACGTCGCAACCCTATCGTGAATTAGTAGGTTGTCTGATGTATGCAGCTCAGACGACAAGACCTGATCTGGCCGCTGCAGTGAACTTCTTCAGTCAGTATCAAAAATAAAAATCAAAAAATATCAAAGTATCAAAAAATAAAATAAAATAAATCTCTAGATGTGGGGCTCGTGTATCGGATGCAGATTGGGCCAATGACCCCAACGATAGACGATCAGTGAGCGGAAGCGTTTTCAAAATGTTCGGATCGACCGTGGCCTGGATCACCCGGAAACAACAAACCGTGGCGCTGTCTTCGACGGAAGCTGAATTGACGGCTCTATGTGTTGCTGTTCGTCATGGGGTGTGGATGTCGCGTCTGCTTCATGACCTTGGCTGCAAGGTGGATTTTCCAGTGACCTATTTCGAAGATAACCAGTCAGCGATGAGCATCGTGAAAGACCCCAAGGGACTGGGAAGGCTGAAACATGTTGATGTTAAGCTGTTCTTCTTGAAAGACTTGGTGAAGGATAGACAGATTGTCCTCGAGTATATCCCGACAGCGAACCAGCAGGCAGATATGCTGACAAAGGGACTACCGACTGCAACGTTTAAGCGAAACTGTTTAGCCATAGGTTTGGCAAGGTGCATCGGTTGAGTGAGGGTGTTAAAGTGAGCAACCTCTGCTTAACTATTGCTTATTCGGATGTCACTTTGACATTTGGACTTTGTTCATTGGGAACGCATTTCTCTCTTTTAGGTTGGCAGTCAGCATTAATCTTGATTCATTGAACTTTCTTCTTTCCTGTACTTTTGTAGCGACAAGTCGCAAATCGTTTTTTGCTTCAATAAATACAATTTTAGTGGGGAGGTTGAAAGCGAGGAAATAAAGAAAAAAAAAACAGTTTTGATAATAGTGAAATAAATAGTATTGTGAAAGAAAAATGTCCATCGATCACGACAAGTAATATTATAAATTTCGTGTTATTTATTAACAATTTGGCCGAACAAAAAAATTAAGGAAGGAATAGCATCTGTCCAAACTGCTTGAATGGGTAAATTAACGACTACTAATTTACCATTAAATTACTCTTAAATTACCGGTAATTTAGCGGTAAGATAGGGGTAAATTAAGTTCGATTTGTCTGACTGGGTTGTTTACTTTGGTTTGTTTACGAATTCGCACACCAGTTAGCACCAAAAAGCGTTTCAAAATGTGTTTTTTTCGTTTATATTGTGTTTATAAATGTTAAATGTTACAACTTTCGTGGCGTTCTGTATTGTTCTATAGCTCAGTGACATGTATACGTTCACAGCTTTAAATTTGCGTGTTTCAATCCAGATTCATCAAACCTATGTTTTCTTACGAAGCCAACTGAAGCCACCTGGAGTCGCTAGTCAACATCAGGTGTCGTGGAATCTGATTTGTTTGAATAGTCAGAGCCGTATGCGGCCATTATGAGCCGTCTTGAACTGTCCGGAGTCACTAGCCTGCAGCCGGAGCTGGCGTCCGACAATTCCGGCTACCGACTAACGGCTCCGGACGGCTCGATCAGGACGGATGCGGGAGATTCAGGACGCTTACGGATGGTTCCGGATAGCTCCAGATGGTTCTAGGTGGTTACGGACGACTCCAGATGGTTTCGGTTCCGGACGATTCAGAGCTTCGGGGCCTAATTCGATGATGATGAAGTCATTCTTCAAACGCTTGTGGTTTTAACTTCACCGCTAGGTAGCAGTCCATGATGATTTAAATGCAATGGCTATGATAAAATAAAATCAGAGCCTGTCTCGTGGCACTATCTTCAACTCGTACGACTTAAGAACATGTCCGCCATGGGTTCAAGTCCCGGATAAACCGTGCCCCATGTGTAGGATTAACTATCCTGTGTTGATAATAAATAAGTAACTGAAAACTAAGCCCACTAATGGTACAGACAGGTCTTGACTGACAACGATTGCTCTGCCATATAAGAAGAAGAAGAATATGTACTTCTTCTTCTATTTGACCTAACATCCTTTGTGAGCATGACTGCCTTCACAGTATTTCGAGACTTATTTAGTTCCACGCAACCGGATATTCAAACCTTACTACGGGGGGATGCTGCAACACGCTTCTCTTCAAAGCAGACGGTCCATTTTAGATTTGAACTAATGACGGGCATATTTTTAAATCGTGTCGATTGACGGCTGACCAGGGAACCGCCGTTTTATTCACGATGAAATGAACAAAGAAAAAGATTTCGTCTTACATTAAATTATGAAACTTTGAATTTAAGTATCACAGTTCCGTGGAACATGCATGACATAACAACATACCCGTCGTGGGTTCAAATCTAAAATGGACCGTCCTCCGTAACAAGGACTGACTCTCCGGCTGCGTGGTACTTAAAGTCTCCAAAGCCTGTATTGGCCAACACGTCCACGTAGGGCGTTACACCAAGTAGAAATAATGAATTATCATATTAACAAATTTTCGTAATAAGTTGTTTTCAATTAATTAAATTAATTATCCAGTTTAATTTTATTTTTTATTTTTTTTTGCATTAGGGGCGATTTTCTCTAATATTTGTAATAAACTCATACGAAATATCCTAATAATTTGTTTTTTATACATTACTTATTCCAATTCAAGATTTGTTACTCCAAATCACAGTCTGACTCACGTAGAATGTGCACTCTACACTGTTTATTGACTGCTTCGAAGCAGTCGATAATTATATCGATTGACATAGTCAATTTTTGCCGTTCGCCATACAAATTACCGACTTTTTTAACAACTGCTCGACTTTTTACCCACTATTGCTCCCACCGTTTTATCGATCGACAAATTTGCCGCTTCGCGATACCAAACCGCCTTATTTGTTATTATGTTGGTCGATACATTTATCGACTGGTGGTTTACGTCGTTGGCGATAGGTGCCATTGGATGATATATAGTTTATACTATGTATTTTTGGATCCAAAGTCTGTGTGTGTCATAAAAATATTTTGATAAAAAAACTGATCGTTATTTTAACTTATTTTTATACATTTTTATTTTGATCATAATTCAAAACTAATATAGAATTCTAACAATGGAGCCCTTCACCATTGTAGTCACCTTTTTGTATGGAGTTTGACAGTTGGAGGCTAAAATCATGTAAACACTCCATGCAAAACCACTCACATAACTAGCCTTCGATTTTTAGTCCAGATTATTTTAGCCTCAAAGCTAGAATTAGATACGAGCACTTGCTCGAAAAAATAGCAAAACAAGGAGGTGTTTACATTTATCCCAAGGTGCATTGAAGAGATCACGTGGTGGTATCTAGAGTCAAAGTGTATGTAGTCCAGGTGGTCTCATAGAATGTTTTTTAAAACCATATTTGAATATCACTGAAGAACGGCACTTTGCGCAGTGTTGCGTTGCACCATCTTCACATCCATACTTCAAAAAGGAAGTTCACGGTTTCTTCTAGGGTGGGTCGCTTAGGAGCCTCCGAATATTCGATACGGTAGGTGTTCCTTCCATATTTTTCGGTCGTTCACATTATGGCTTGCAAGTTAAAACCACAACACGTCCTCTCTCGTTGACGTTTTCAAGCGAACTGCCGGAAATTCGCATCAGCTAACTAAACTTAATTTTAAAGATTACTGAAAAAACTATCAATGGTTGACTGTCTAGTCGAACTTTTCTTTTCATTCAATATTTGTAGATAAACTTTCATTTCTTCTCTAATATGACAACAAACTTTGGGAAATCATTCTTCGTCGACATCCATCGCCTCTATTTCAGTTAATGCTATTTCCAAATGACTGAATGCTTCGGTTAATCGTGTAACCGTACATTTTTTATAATTTTCCTCCAGTATTTTGTCATCGTGTATATATTTTTCAAGCATTTCTACTGTCTGAAGTTATAACAATTCATCGTTTGATAAAGGTGCCTCGGAACTATTTATGTAGTTTTTCATGACATCAAAATCTATTTCAATTTTCGAATGATGGGCTAATGAGAAGTATTCATTCATATCGTCATCCAATTCATCAGATAAGCTTTCATCTATTAATTGCTCATTAAAAAAAACTGAAGTGATTTTTTTCCATGCTGATTTCATTATACTTTGCTTCAATTCTTTCCAGGCCATACCAACATTATGAACTGCGTTTCAAATAATATTTTGCTTTCAAAATTCGCTCAATGTTATTGCATCATTTTCAGTCGTTTGAATGGCTTGATGTGAAAGTGAGCCGCCTCAAGGCCATCATCAAGGCCTGGAAGACGAAAGATAAAAAGAAAATGAAAATGGTGATAAAATTTATAAAAACTAACCGAATATCCTTCTGAAACGTCTCGCTTAAACTACATGACATAATAAACCGACGAAGTACTTAACCTAACAACATAAACTGACAACACACACAAAACTTCAGAAAACAAATCACATATAGAAAGAGGACATATGGCCTTTGATGCCGTCCAAAAACAACAGAGGTTGTGTTTAACACAATAGCGGACTAGTACTGAAGGGCCCAGGAAGCTGGATTTCAGTTCCGAACCGTCAAACGACCTCGACAAACTGAAGAAGAAGAAGAAAGTGAGCCGCAGATAATGAGATTTAAGAGCAGCTTTTAACCCTTTATACATTGGCTGCATTGACGAGGTCGTTCTTGGTGGAAGAAATAGTACGTATATATTAGGGTGCATATTCTTCAGCTCAACAGGGTGTCCAGGAACATTACCTTACAGTAAAAGCACTTTAAACGATATCTATTATTATGATTATTGTTTATTTATTTATTTACGTTATAGGGCAATAGGCCTAAATAATAGACACAAATTCTTAATTAGTAAACAACTTAAACATAAATAACACTAGCCCTTTACAACTGACGAAGGTGAGAAACAGGGATATGAAAATCTGCAGATGATTCAAGTCTATTGTAGCTGACACACATTTTAATTAAAGGGTCGTTAGCGTCAAATGAAGAAGATCGAAATGGGATCCTGATTAAAGACCTACTTCTAAGATCCCTAGTAGGCGCAGAAAAGCTGATCAGATTTAAAATTTCAGGTGCATCAATAAGCTCATTTAATAATTTATGCATGAAAATACATTGAGCATTCTTTCTCCTGTGTTCTAAAGTTTTGAGACCAAATAACTGACACCTGACATGGTACGGGGGGCGTGGCATTTGGTTTGACCAAGGAAGACGATAATCGTGCGAATCGCAGTATTTTTCTACCTTGGGTACAACACTTTCATCCTTTTGAATGGAATTTCCACACCGCTGGTAGACGCAATAAATTAACATTTTTAAAAGCTCGAGGTTTTTTGTGCACGGTACACTGCTAGTGGTTTTAGTATATGATCACCTGCTAAATTTCCTCCAAGCATTATAGTGGTTCGGTCTTATGCTTTTGATAACCGGGCATCAAATTTATTTATTTTGGAAACTTAAAAACGTGCAGACATTTTCTTCCAAAACAAGGAAGGTTCTTCTACATTAAATTTTTGTTGAGGATCTATCTTCTTCTGCTATTAATCCATCGAAAAAGCTCGGAAAAGAACAGGGTGCATAATCGTCCGCACTGCCTGTTTCATCGTATATTTTTACATTACGCAAATTTTATTTGCATTATAATTTTATTAAATTGTGTATACGATTGTGTGTATTGTTGACTCAGGGCAATTGGTTTCCCGGCTGATCGGCCACCACCAGGATGCTCGGCTCGCCGTACAGTTCAGCAAACTCATGGTTCATCCTTCTCCTCCATGCTCGAACACACTGTCAAAGATGCTTTGGGTATCTTCAGGTGTAACTAAGGCGGTGTGCATACTGGAAGCAGGTGCTGCGGATGCTCATGTGCTTGGAGGAAAGTTTATCAGCCTGAGGCTGTTTGTCGTTTGCCAGCTGGTGGACGTTGAAGCTTCCAATCGTTGGTTTATATGCCTTCTTCTGTTCGACCTGAGCATTAAGGTCTCCGATGACGACCTTCACGTCATGTTTTGGGCAGCGGTCTTACCCCCTCTCCAGCTGGCCTCTAGAATAGAAGGCCTCTTTCTCGTCATCGGTGCTCCCAAGGTGCGGACATTTCCGCTGCGCAAAGCGATCGAAATCGTCTCAACCTCTCGCTCAAGGTAGCTAGAGAGCAAGAATAAATAATGATAAAGCGAGGTGTAAAGGTAGGGAAGAGGGGAAGGAGGGGAGAACGAGAACGTAGGTGTGAAATATTTATCGGCCATTATCATTTTTGCGCCAAAACGGTCGCGTACCGGAGTTTTTTTTGTCAGAAAGAATTAAACACATCCCGCTGCGCAAAGCGATCAAAAACTTCTCAGCCTCTCGCTAAATGTAGCTAGAGAGCAAGAACCAATAATGATAAAGCGAGGTAAAAAGGCGGGGAAGAGGGGAAGGGGGGGTAGAAAGAGAACTTTTTTTCGACCAAATTAACATTTTTGCGCCAAAACGGTCGCGTACGGGAGTGTTTTTTGTCAGAAAGAGATAAGCCGTTCATACAGCGCGTTCTTTCGATTCACCGTAAACGTTTCAATCGATCAAGAGCTTCGATCGGTTCTTCGGACGTTTCTGCTCGCTTTCTCGATCGGTTTCGTCAGAAAGCGAGCTGGAAACCGAGCTCAAAAACTGCTTGACTTTGTTGTGCTCTCTTTTTCTCTTTCTCTCTTTCTCTCTGTCTCTCTCTATCTCTCTCTTTCTTAAAATAATACTTCACACCAACGTTCTCTTTCCCTCGTCCTTCTTCGCCATCCTTTCACCTCGCTTTATCATTATTGGTTCTTGCACTCTTGTTGCATCGAGCGCGAGGTTGAGAAGTTTTCGATCGCAGCGGGGAGAAGAATATAGGAACATGTATAGGGTAAGATAGGTTGGAAGATCGGGTGCGTCCATCGGCTTGTTGTCTTACTCGACGTACCTCGAACCGGCAACACGTATCATACGATCATTGTTACGCGGATATAAAACTTCTGAAATAAATAAATTAAAATAATATAAACTTCAGAAATAAATTAAAACTGCTAGTGGTCGGAAAAGTTAAAAACTCTAGAGCATTGAAATGTATTAATGTAAACGATTTACCGGTTGATTATCAAAACCAAAAAAATGATGAATAAACCAATTAACAAAAATGTGTTTGTTCAAAGACGTATGCACCAGAGGTTATATCCTTGTTAACATCTAAAGGTCTACCCCTAAAAGCTTTTGTGATATTATACAATGCTCCTTCACATCCCAATGAATCAGTTCTGACGATGCATAACAGTATGATGAAGGTCAAATTTCTATCACCAAACGTAACGAGCTTGATTGAGCTTGACGTTACGAGCAACCTATGAATCAAGGAGTGATATGCTTGTTAAAACGTTTTTATAGAGCATCTATTATTAAAAACCTTTTAGATAAGGATGATCAAGTTTAAGAATGCTGGGAAAAATGACTGTTGTTATGCCATATTTTCATTGGATCAGTTTTGGGAGAATGCCGGATATAACTCTACTTGGTTCATGGTATCATAATTTACCAAAGTTTGTGGCTGTTGCTCAATATGAGGAGAATGATTGTGAAGAAATTGAAGTGCTATGCAAGGATCTTAAAAAAAAAAACAATCTGGTTTAGAACATGTAGGCGAGAAAAGTGTAGAGAAATGGTTGCTAATTGATTTTAACGATCCTGGATATGAATTCAGAAACGACACAGATTCATCGTCCGTATTGCATTTTGTTGCCATAATAATATCTTAATTAGAATCGGAAGCTGCAAACTTATATACTGATGGATTGTTAGAATTCATGGACAGCAAGGGATTTTTTTTTTTTTTGCAGTGATAAATCGCCGTACGAATAATAAGGGTAAATATTGTAAGCATGATGCAAAAAGCGTACTGTAGTGCGTCAAGAGAGACTGCGAAGTTTGACTTCTTCTGTCTTTGTCTTGCACATGGGGCTCGTGTGCTTTACAGGGTTTGTCCCGCGCGCTTAGTTTAAAAAACATAGAATACATTAGGTTAAATAATTTACTTGGTAACACTGACTAATGATTTCTAAATACGTGTCCGTCCATTAATGAAGCTGCCTGTCTCTTTATTTGCATTGTTTCTTCCACTCTTCACTTTTTTCTGTACCGCATCAAAGATTCCGATAAATTTCTTTACTTTACTCTTTACTCTTTACTCTCGAAATTCAACACTGTAACCATTAAAAGATAAGCTGATTGCAATTTTTTATGTGACACCCACGACCGAAAACATCTTCCAACAACTACATAACTGCCGTCTCTCGCCCCATGAGACAGCCCTGCGTTATGTATTAAATACGCAGTGAATCGCCAGTCGCGCATTCGTTCCTCAGCCTGAATTGATTAACATTATTTTTGAAGGGCTTGGCAGTCCGTCCCACACCGCTTGAATTCGGTTTTTAGTCAAAAAAGTGGACGTTTTGAAGCCACTTTTGAACAAGCTTGAGACTGTACGACCACGAAATGTCACCAAATCATTCGAGACGCCCTTTTCCATCGATCACAATCGGGCTACAACTAATCGAGGAACAACATCAACAACTGTCCTTTGTTTCAATTGCTCCCAGTTTAATCATCATCAGAATGCGTGTACACGCTAACGTCGCTAACCAAGAGCTTGTTTCCGTTACGGGATAACTACAGGATACAACTATAAAAACTGTCCGAATGCCGAAACCGTGCTGGTTGTTTAGGTTTTCAAGTTATATGTCCCTTTGGTACGAAAGTGTGCCGCAGTCTTGTGAAACAAAAATTGTAGCATGTCCCACAATATTCTTCTGGCGAAACTTGATAGACTCGAATTATCACCACCTTAAGGAAAGTGGATGAAATCGTATTTATGTGGTCGATTATATGCAGTTAGAATGGGCTCCCACCTGTCCAAATCTATCGGAGCCTCTTCCGGCGTACCCCAGGGCAGTCCCAGGTTACTGCCTCTATTGTTCCTGTTCTACATAAATGACTTGTGCACGGTACTCCCGTATAATAGTTGCCTACTCTACGCAGGTGATGTTAAAATCTATCGCCAAATCCGTGAGCCGAAGGACCATCTTCAACTTCAAGCCACCCTAACTAAGTTTGTCTCCTGGTGCAAGCGTAACGCACTAAGCGTCTGTATCGTCAAATGCTCCATAATCTCATTCAGCCGTTCAAGAGCGCCATTACCCAACCAGCAAAACCGAAGCTATTGGAAAACTTTCCTGTGTGCCAAAGCGAGAGAGCATGTCTTCTTTCTCTAGATTTTGGATGGCACAACGCCGATCGTCTGGCCTATGAACGAAAAACGGTAGAAGGGGCAACCGAAATCCTTCGAGTGACACACGCACATGCATCTGCATGCGTATTCCGCTGAACCGAGACTACCCATCTCTCTCGATCTCCCATGATTTTTCTGCTATCGCACTCATCCGGGTGTTAGGCATCCTCTGTCTGTCCAGAACTTTCACTGTGGAAGGATGTGTTGGAGTGATGTGTGATTTCTAGTGCCCCGTACTTTGCTCGTATACGTCTTGTGCCGTGTTCTTAAATTATGGAATGATTTATCCTTGTAAATGTCTAAGGTAAGTTTCTCATCCTCGTGTGTGCTTCAATGGGTACATTCAACTAACGCTTGTTGTCTAAAAAGTTACAGTGCACGCGCATGTTAATCGACGGTTGCCAACAGCCCGCAAAACGATCGACGGAAGGAAAACGGTGTTTGGTTTTAAAATATCAAGGTAAGCGTTTCTATAATCCTATGCACAAAATATTGTAAAGATTGTTTTTTTTTTATAAAAAAAAAACATAGATTAATTATTGGTTAATTTTCATCAACAGATTTCATCACAGCTCTTTCGTAGAAGAGCGCACTTCAAGGACGCCTAGGATACGGCTAAACATGCGCAGCACCAGTCCGTGACGTCATTTCCAGACAGGCGCCGGCTGAACACGCGCATCACCAGTCGAGGATATCCTAGCGCAGAGGGTAGAAGGAAGAACGAGAGGAAGGGTAACAGAAAGCAACCGCAGCATTTGGAAGGGGTGAAGCATCCTGCCGTATACAGAGTATGAGTGTTTTAAAACGTATGTGGAGAGAGTAACAAAAATAAATAGCATGCGAAAGTGTGCATAAAGCAAAAAGAAAAAGCGTCACTAGTACAATCAGCAATCCGAAAATATAAGGGGAGGGATAAATACAAATGTATGCGTGAGCAGGACCAGCAATCCAAGCATTTGAATGTGTGCGTCGGTTTGTGCCGTGCTGAAAGTTTTTACTTTAGCTGCTGCTAGTGTAAAAACTTGAGGAAATCTTAAAGTAAAAATTTTTCACACGGGGAGCCTTCGGCAATTGTTGGTTGGGTATACGCTTGATGGTCAGAACCACGAAAGAGTACACAGGTAAAGGATCTATGAGTCCTCCTAGATGCTAAACTCTCCTTCGAAAAACAGATCGACCAATCGTTAGTGGCAATCGGCTACATGGCTTGGTCATAAACATGACACGCGAGTTTAGTGATCCTATGTGTTTCAAGACACTGTACTAGGCACTTATCAGACCACTGCTGGAATACGCTAGTATTGTTTGGTGGCCCGCATCTACTCGGACACTTGCTCGGCTAGAGCCCATCCAACGGAAGGCAACGCGCTTCGTCCTTCGTGATTAGCCGCGTCGTCTCGATTGCAGGACAAGGTTTTTGCTGCTTAGGATCCCGCCCCTCGCCTAATATGTTGAGCACGCCAGGCTGGCATTGATCACGGGAATCTTAAACGGAATCATCGATTGTCCAGAGCTGCTTGGATTCTCCTCTATGTTCCTCCCAGAATACTCCGTCGCCGGTCAATGCTGGCAGTCGATGAAACCCGAACAACCTTTGGCTCTCGTAACCCCCTTCTTTGTATGTGCCGTCTACTAAATTTAACTGACGATATCTATGAGCCTGGAATGACTTGATTGTTAAATGTTCGAAATGCATCCAACAATTACAATATATAAATGTTCGGATCGATGGCTCTTTAGTCCATCGAACAATAAACATTAAACTATACGAAACTAAACAAAATCCGTAGATCCCGGTATTTTCAACATTTACACGTATCGTCTCGCAGTCTTGCGATTGACTCACGCCGATTCATTCAAGTGTCCTGCGGTCGTGAGTTCTATAGAGAACTGCCCTCACTACCGCTAAGAATGAGGATAACGTCCCCAGAACCTCCCCAGAGGTCCAACATAAGCTAAAGTGAGACCACGTCCCCCTTGGTTGCTGCAGTCGCTTTTGCACCATCGTGCTTTGCCGAGGCCGCTATACCAATGCTCTGACCACTTGCGGGATTATTCGACCGTCACACCCGACAGGCAAAAAGAGCAAATTTACAGGCGAGGGGCGTGTAGAAACAGGGAGAATAGGTACGATCGAATTCGTATCGTCCACTATAGTCGAATGGCAGTGATTTTTGCCGAATTGAGAGTAAGCACGCGCAGCGCTCTCTCGCTTGCCTTCAAATTACACGTGGCGCTCTCGCGATGCAAACAGCTGATCAGCTGATACAGTATCGGACAATAAGATAGGGCCTTTTTCTCATCGCACCGTGCACTTGTTTTACCACGTTACTTGTGTTTGTTTTTTTGTGTGTGTGTGTGTGTGTGTGTGTGTGTGTGTGTGTGTGTGAGTGTGTGTAGTAGTAGTTGTAGTAGAAGTAGTAGAAAGAGAGCGTGCTTGTTAATGTGTATTTGCGAATGCGCGGGTTTGTGTCTGAAGAAACGTAGCATGTCATGATGTCATATTGCGTTGAAAGTATTCTGATAATGTATGTTATCATGTGAAACAGCGGGCGTTCACGCTTGGATAAAAGCTAAAGTTTGCATCGACAGCAGCGCTTGTTCCTCGGACGAAAACGCAGGTGTGCTACTGTTTGATGAATGTGGCCCTCACAGGTGTTTCTTCAGTGCACGCCATTGACAGCGTGCATCTTTGCGTTGAACCTCGTGTGTGCATGGGAAACTTTAAGTGTGCATTGAGCAAGCGCGCAGGTTTTCGTTTGATGGGCGTTTTGTTTCATGAGCGCGGCAGTATTCTGTTCTCGTTTTGAATGGGTAGACGCTCACTCGCTTACTCATTGATAGTTTTTATCCATACGCTTTTTTCGCTGCTCTACAACGATGTAATTCATCGCGTATAGAAGCAGAACGCAGGCAGAGCACGGGATCAGTCGTGTCCATGTTTTTAACCAACGCGTTCTTGACGGTCTAAGCAAGCAATGTTAGTAACAATGGGTCAAGGTAAACATTGTACCGATTATCAGCGTCATAAAGCGAATGGCGGTTGCTGGCATTAAGCGCAAAACGATCGATTTCGTGATGGAACGATCGCGCACTTTTGTGGCAAACGCGCTTCGGACAAACGAAACGTGCTTGGACAACCGAAACGCGCTTGGACAACCGAAACGCGCTTGGACAACCGAAACGCGCAAGTCACCCAGACGTCCTCAGAAGCTCACGGCGGAGGAAGACCGTAAGATTGTTAATATATCGAAGAAACACTGCTCGCGAGGGCAGTAGTCCTGCTTATTACAACAAAAACCTAACCCAAAATACAAAGAAACTACTAACAAATCTATCCGAAACGACATACTTGTGACACAAACACACACACCAATACACACTTAAACATACACACACACACACACACACACACACACACACACACACACACACACACACACACACACACACACACACACACACACACACACACACACACTTAAACATACACACACACACACACACACACACACACACACACACACACACACACACACACACACACACACACACACACACACACACACACACACACACACACACACACACACACACACACACACACACAAACACACATAAAAACATACAAACACACACACACATGCACACACACACAAACACAAACAAATACAAACCACACATAAACCTGTTCCAACGGGTGCATGGTGCGTAGAAAAAAAGGCCCTATCTTATTGACCGCTATTGTACCCCCTCCCTCCCGTTTCTTTCCTATTGCGCTGCGCTGGATGTGCGGATCAGTTGTTCCTTCTCTCTCTCGTATTTCTTTTGGTTTGCGCTGCGCTGTTGCCGCACTTTGCGCGTTACGCGGGACACCCCGTCCCCCTCGTTTCTTTCGTTGCGCGATGTGCGCTTTCATTCACTTTGATTTACTGCGTAATAAAATCGAATGTATCGAAATAAAACTTAAACACATCAAACTCGGTTGTTATTTTAACACTTAATTGCAACTAATATTCCACATATAGCGAACCACTATCTTACCACAAAACCATACATATTTTTTATAATAAACAATAAAACCTATAATAATATTAATCATCACTTGAAACAGCCGCCTTGCTTTGTATCTTCCGTTGCTTATGTTAAATACTGTAAAAAAACATTGAAATAAAGCATCGCAATTAACATGTTCATGTTAAATTATGAAAGATTATCGAAGTTTTATTTCAATGTGCACAACACTTCAACATTTGAAAATACGTCTGGGGCCGTAATATTGTGATTTTAAATAAATAACACTTCAACATTTCACTTCAGATTACATCGTGCTTCCCGCCATGCAATTTCCGGTGATTTGCGAGGGCGCGCAAGGGCTCGCACGTCATACAAGTTCACAGCCCCAGAGCCCTCGCATTTAAGAGCTTGCGAGGCAGTTTTTTCATCCCTAGTTTTTGCAGTTATAATTATAGCACCTCGAGACCAGGTATAACAGCCCGGCAAACAATGCGAGGGTTGGTGAGGTACCTCTCGCTCTAATTTCTCTAGTCTAGTCTAGTTGCCTCGCTTCCTCCTATAGCGATTCTGTCGAGCTGAGCTTTCACGTCCCTCATCACCGATCTCCTTCCTACCCCTCGCCTAAGATCGTCTGACGTCTCGCCTGATTGCTTTCGTTGTGTTGGTGCTCGGCGGCTGCTGTCACCGTAGAAGTTAGGTTGTGTGTGTGTAAAAAAACGTAAACAGTGTTGTTGGCTGATCAAGTGCGGTAAGTTTTTTAATAATTAAGTTCTTAATTTTACGTAAGTAAGTGCCATTTTAGCTCAAATCAGCGGTAGAAGTCCTGCCCAATGCGTGCTGGCTCCGTCGGAAGCGGTACGTGCATGTACCGGCGTAGGAAAGTGGTGTGGTGAACAACACAGCACAAGACAACGGGTAAGTGTTATCCAGCGATCATAGTGATAAAGAAACATTATTTTAATAGACTATGACCTCTTTTAACTTGCAGATATAATGCAGAAATGATATGGGCCTGCCGCAGGTGTTTGCCACTGTACGATGCATTGTATATGATTCGGTATGTTCGGTATGTAAGCGGACCACGAAAGAAGAAGAAGATTGTTTGGTGACGCTAGCGACTAGGATGCTAATCATGGTGTTTATTCCTTTTTTTGCAGCCAATTTTCCTCTATCCTGGAACGTGGGCTTACGAGGAACCATTTAAGAACATCCTCCGGAAGCTGTACGGCGACGAGTCGGGCTCTACCAGCACAACACGCTAGAGGCCCAGCCGGCACCGGGTGCCCCGATTGCGCCGCCAGACGGTGTCGAGCGCGCTCGATTACAACATTCAGAGCATGAATTCAACCCTTCGGATCTGCATTATCCTCTGCCCCACAATAGCTGCAGCAGCAACAGGACTGAACCGACCGCACTACTGATTGCGGTCAAATACTGATTGCGGTCCTGGCAGGAGAGAAAACCCCACGAGTGAGTTCCTTCTAGATGCACTATCGCTACATCTAAATCTGTTGTCTCTAAACCAAATGTTTTATCTTTCCTCAGGTGTATCGAACAGGCTGCTGACGAACCCCGAAAAGGCGACAAACATTCATCCCCAGCGGCCTACGATGTTCTTAGTGTTCTGTGGTGTGCGCGACCGTCGAAGTGTTAACATTAAAAATTTTAATTAACAAGATAAGACTATTATGGTGATGTCGTGTAGATGTGCGCAAGTGGGTTAACATTAGACTTAAGTACGCTTTAAGGCATAAATCGATATGCCTAATTTTAAGTTAAGTGTTTTGACATGCCCGTGTGTATCAAAGGGCGGAATAAACGCTAAGCAAACTAAGCGGCCGCGTAAGGCGCCGTGGTCTTGAGGGGCCCCAAAAATGGAACTTACCCCCCACTCGCAAGTAAAATTGCTACCCAATCCTTCTCTAGTTTAGAGCATTTCCCTGCTAGACGCTGCAGCCACACCTACATTTATGTGTCTGCTTAGGGTTTCCACTCGTATGTGCGGTTTTTACACTACATTTAAGATAAATAAATCTAGATGATATTCTCATAAATCACTACGCATTTTTAAAGGGAGAATAAACATGATGACATATATTTAGTTTGTTAGATGGTTCCTATGCACGTTCACTAGTTTATTTTATCTGGATTCTTTGCGGACAGCTTTTCGATTGCACATGTCGCTTTGCCTCATCTTGTGTTTTACAAACCCCAACAGCAGGGATGCGGCTAGTCTATCATTGGATTAACCTGGTGGATCTGGTAGCTTGTAGCGCACCATACTCGCCTGTCCGCGATGGGTAAGCCATGTCATACCCCTGGTACTGAACGATCCAGCTCATAGTCGTTCGCAAGGACAGATAAACCGGTGTGTCACAAAATGTGTAACAGATGGTAGAAAATGGGTACCTGCGGGTGAGAGAGTCTGTTTCTAATGTTTTATTATCAGTTGATGACACGTTCAAATGGATGTCCTCAGAGAGAATCTTGACACGGAACCGAGAGTGGCCGTTGTCTCCCTCCTCCTCCTCCCCACTTCCCACCTTCCCCCCTCCCTCCGGAAATACGTGTGTTTTTGTATGTGGCTTTCTTCTTCTTCTTCCTTATGTAGGTGGCTATATAATCATGTTTTAAAAGAAATAAACCAAAGAGCTGTTGAACGACGTTTATGTGTTCTTTTGTCGCACATTTTGTGTTATTTTTATGCGGACACGGAAGGAAAGGTACCTGGATTCATTTCAGATTTAAGGGTTGTAAATAAAGGATAAACAAAGGATGATAATATCATGACTGTCATAGGTTCAAGCCTCATATAGACCATTTCCTCTTAGTAAGGGCTGGCCAGCCGGGTGTACTAAAAAAGACGCTAAAGCTTGCATTGGCTAGCATGACCAGGTAGATGGATACGGAAAATAGAAGAAGAAGAAACAGGAAAATGGAAAGCAGCAGTCTGTAGAAGCTTCGGTTGAGACCTTTGCTGTTAAAGAAGAGGGAAATGTCGTTGCATGTGGATGGAATGATGAGATTGTGGGTGGTTCAGGTGATGAATGGTTGGGAGCGGAGATGAATGAATTGGCGAAGCCAGTTTACCTCTTTCCATGCGTTGTATGAGGAATCAATGAAAATAGTCAAATCGTATTTGAATTATGGGTCAATTTTCGGGAATATCAAGAAAGAAAAAATTGCGACATTTTTTAACACATGAGTACATTATCTCATATGGCCGTTAAAACCAGCTTACATCGGGTTGAGATCACCATTGGAGTATCACACTTGATAAAAAATCAAATTTCCGGTACGGAATTATTCCTTCACTTTCGCTCGTTTGAAATTGGCTTCATAACCGTTGATCGACATTGTTGTGATCGTATTGTTGCTCACCCCTGGATCGCGGATGGAGACAGCCGCCGATACCAGTCAGGCGGCCGACGCAACGAGAGAGGCGAAAACTAGATAGGCAAGGCGAAATCAGGAGAATTAGAAGTAGGAGAATTAGAATCTAGGAATTGCTCTCTCTCTCTTCCGATCTGGCTTTGGTGGCGAACGGTTGTGTGTCAGCGCGGCACGGATGTTATCATTTTACTTATAATATAAGTTGTAAATTGTAGTTTGTGTTCGCGTCATTATCATCAACGCTTCATCGGTCATCCGAACACAAAAGTGGCGACGAGTCTAACGTTTTTCTGTTTTATTGTTTTATTTTACCCACGCGACGAAAATTCCGCGACCACAACGCAAACGACGGAGGATGAGCACCATTGAGGCAAACGGTGCAGGCGTGCATCCCGATGAAGATCAACGGCGTTCGTCATTTGGACGGCCCAGTGCATTGGACCCGGTGCAACAACCCGGCGGACCTGTTATTGGCGGTGTTACGCAGCACCATGCCGGTACTTATCCTGAGCAAGCTGTAAATTTCGGCCGTGATGACCGGCCTGCGCCATCGCATTCGGGTGTCCCTCCGCCATCGCACTTTGCTGCTCAACATGGGTCATCGCAACCATTGCCAACGGGGTCGATGATCTCAGGCTCCAGCACAGGCGCCAACACGATGGCGGAAACGTTGCAGCTACTCCAACAACAGATGGCACAGCAACAGCAGTTGCTGAATCAAATCATGTGCCAGCGAATGTATACGCTGAATCCTGCCGTCCCCAGCTTCCAGCCGGAGCAAGTGATCGAAGCGCTCTCCCGCAACATTAGTGAATTTCGTTTCGATGGTGAGAGCGGCATCACTTTCAGAGCGTGGTTTTCGCGCTACGACGAGTTGTTCAAAAAGGATGCGGCTCGTATCGACGATGCAGCGAAGGTTCGTCTACTGCTACGCAAGCTCGGCCCCATTGAGCATGACCGGTATTTATCGTTCATTCTACCTGCGCGCGCTAGTGATTTCCATTTCGATGAAACGATAGCACAGCTCGAAACTTTATTTGATACACGCGAATCACTACTTAGTAAACGTTTTAAGTGTCTCCAATTACACAAAAAAAGTAGCGAGGATCATCTCACATTTGCGTGCCGGCTCAACAAAGCGTGTGTTGATTTTGAGCTAAGTAAAATGGGAGAAGAGCAGTTAAAGTGTTTGCTTTTCGTGTGCGGACTCAAGGACGAGTCAGATAAGGACATGAGGACTAGGATGCTCGCGCGTATAGAGGATAAGCCTGATGTTACGTTACAACAATTATCAGCTGAGTGTCATAGAATAGTTAATTTAAAGCGGGACAGCGCCATGATAGAGTCGAATGCGCAGGAAAATGTATTTGCCGTACAGTCGCGGGAACAGCGGTTCCAACGTTCGCCACCAACACAATTACGAAAGCCAAGGTATAATTGCTTTAAGTGCGGTGATTTACACTGGGTTAGTGAATGCCCGTTTTACAACAACAAATGCAACGATTGCAACCGTTTCGGTCATAAGGAAGGTTATTGCCAGTCAAGCCAAAATCATAGCCAAAGTTATAAGCCAAAGTGGAAGCCAGGATTTAAAAATCGGAATGTAGCTAATACCAAAGTCGTGAAAGTCAATGTGTTCAATGTTAATAATCATCGTCGGTTTGTTGATATAACGCTTAACGCTATGCCTGTCCGTTTGCAATTGGATACGGCATCTGACATCAGTATTGTGAATAGACAGACATGGGAGCGAATAGGGAGACCTCGGTTAGATCCAGCATCAGTGATTGCAAAGAATGCCTCAGGAGAAGAGCTTGCCATTGATGGAGAATTTTATGCCAAAGTGTGTGTAGGAGAACAAACATCGCAGAATTTAATAAGAGTAACTGGAGTGAATTTAATGCTTCTGGGAGCAGATTTGGTGGATGCTTTAAAACTAGGTGCAACACCAATGGATCAATTTTGCACTCAGGTGATGACGTGTACTAGTCAACTTCAGCAGCGGTTTAACACAGTTTTTAACGGAAAAGGATTTTGTTCGAAGGCCAATATACAGTTAATATTAAAAGATAATTGTCGACCTGTATTTCGTCCACCAAGACCAGTAGCGTATGCAATGCAGGAGGCAGTAAAAAGTGAATTAGACCGGTTAGAGCAACTTGGAATCATTACTCCGGTGAATTTTTCCGAATGGGCTGCACCAGTAGTCGTAGTTCGGAAATCGAATGGTGCAATTCGAATCTGCGGGGTTTATTCAACGGGGTTGAATGATGCTCTTCAACCCTATGACTACCCGCTACCTCTCCCGGAGGATATTTTTGCGCGTCTGGCAAACAGTATTGTCTTTAGTAAAATAGATCTTTCCGACGCATTCTTACAAGTCGAGATAGATCCGCGCTATCGTAATTTGCTTACAATTAACACACACAAAGGTCTATACAATTACAATCGCCTTCCACCTGGCGTTAAGATAGCCCCTGCTGCATTTCAACAAATCATAGACGCAATGTTAACTGGATTAAACGGTGTTTCAGGCTATTTATACGACATAATTATTGGAGGTAAAACTCAGCAGGAGCATGATGAAATATTGGTTAATGTACTTAAGCGAATCGAAGAGTTTGGTTTTACCATAAGAGCGGATAAATGTGCTTTCAACGTCAAAGAGATAAAGTACCTGGGCCATATTATCGACAAGAGAGGTCTACGCCCTAACCCGGACAAAATCGAAGCGATCATGAAAATGCCAGAGCCAACAGATGTATCGAGCGTACGATCTTTCCTGGGTGCCATAAATTATTATGGCAAGTTTGTTCCTAACATGCGAAATTTACGCTATCCGCTTGATAATCTCTTGAAAAATAACCATAAGTTTGAGTGGACTGCAGAATGTAAGGCAGCATTTGATTCTTTTAAGAAAGTATTGTCATCAAATCTTTTACTCACACACTATGATCCGAGGCAACAAATAATTGTATCAGCAGATGCTTCCTCAATCGGGCTCGGAGCTACTATTTGTCAGAAATACCCAGATGGGTCAATAAGAGTCGTACAACACGCATCGCGAGCTTTAACCAAAACAGAGCAGGCATATAGTCAGATTGATAGAGAGGGTTTAGCAATAATTTTTGCTGTTGTTAAATTTCATAAAATGATTTACGGCAGACATTTTTACCTCCAAACCGACCATCGCCCGTTATTGAGAATATTCGGCTCAAAGAAAGGCATTCCTACATATACAGCCAATCGTTTGCAGCGTTTTGCATTAACCCTGCTCGCCTATGATTTTGAGATTCAATATGTACGCACGGAAGATTTTGGAAACGCAGATATTTTATCAAGATTGATCAGCAGACATGAGAAGCCTGAATCTGAATGCATGATAGCCAGCGTGGATGTAGAAGAAGATTTAGCGTATGTAGCAATTAACTCGCTGTCAGCATTTCCGCTCACTCATGAAGAGGTTGCCAATGCTACGTTTAATGATACGCTCTTAAGAAAGGTATATGGATTTGTGAAACATGGTTGGCCTCGCGACATGCAGTATGGAAAAGATCTATCATGTTTTTATAGTCGGAAAGATGCACTAACGATAATACAAGGAAGCATAATTTTTGGAGAGAGGGTAGTGATCCCAGCAATATTACAAAATCGATGTCTTGATCAGCTCCATAAAGGTCACCCAGGGATAGTCCGGATGAAAGCAATCGCTCGTAGCTATGTGTATTGGCCGTCAATGGATGTAGATATAGTTGATTTGGTCAACAGTTGCCAGGCATGTCAGTCTGCAGCAAAAGCACCACCGAAGGAGAAAATAGCAACTTGGCCAGAAACACTAGCACCCTGGGAGAGAATTCATATAGATTACGCAGGGCCAGTCGACGGGTTTTATTTCTTGGTAGTAGTCGACTCGTTTTCCAAATGGCCAGAAATAATTAAAACTTCAAGCACTACAGCGGCTGCAACTGTGAGAATGCTACATGGATTGGTATCACGTTTTGGATCACCTGTTACGTTGGTCAGCGATAATGGACCACAATTCACAGGCAGTGTGTTTAAAGAGTTTTGTGATCGGCATGGAATAAATCATATGACTACAGCCCCATTTCATCCACAATCTAACGGGCAAGCCGAAAGATTTGTGGACACATTGAAGCGAGCGTTACGAAAAATTCGAAACAGTGATTTATCATTAGATGAGGCTTTGGAGACATTTTTGCAAGTATATCGGGCTACACCGCACCCATTATTAGAACGGCATAAAACACCTGCTGAAATCATGTTTGGTCGTCCCATACGTACCGAGTTAAATCTGCTTAGACCTACAAAAACTACTCAATTGCAATTAGCTTCCGTATCACGCACATTCCAAATTGGTGAACCAGTATTTATGAAATATTTCACGCACAATGCATACAAATGGATATCAGGCAAAGTTGAAAAACGGCTAGGGAATGTTATGTATGAAATTAAAACAGCAGATAGCAAAATCCATAGGCGTCATATCAATCAGCTTCGCAAGCGTAATGTATACTCAGAACATGAGCACCATCCCGATGGATTGCCGCTAGACGTTTTGCTAAGTGAGTGGAATTTAAAAGGCACACATCATACGATAGAGCACGCAGCATTGCCTATACCACTAACTAACACCGACATAGATATCCTTCCCAATCAACGTCCTCGAATTAGTCGCACGCTGGAACGACCTCCTCGTCGATCTTCTCGTATTAGAAGACCGCCACGTAGGTTCGAATCGTACCAGCGAATTTAAAGGAAGGAGATGTTGTGATCGTATTGTTGCTCACCCCTGGATCGCGGCTGGAGACAGCCGCCGATACCAGTCAGGCGGCCGACGCAACGAGAGAGGCGAAAACTAGATAGGCAAGGCGAAATCAGGAGAATTAGAAGTAGGAGAATTAGAATCTAGGAATTGCTCTCTCTCTCTTCCGATCTGGCTTTGGTGGCGAACGGTTGTGTGTCAGCGCGGCACGGATGTTATCATTTTACTTATAATATAAGTTGTAAATTGTAGTTTGTGTTCGCGTCATTATCATCAACGCTTCATCGGTCATCCGAACACAAAAGACATGGCGATCAAATGGCCACATCAGAAACGGCACGGAACGGCAACCACCAGCATAGCACAAATATTGCTTCAACACCAGAATTGATCGGCTCTCGCATCGTCAAGGTCACAGGTAAAACCAAATACACTACATATATATGTACCAATCGCCAATTCAAGATACAACTACAACCCTACCATATACCAGACCAGCTGATGAGCTATCGCACACAAGCGAGCGGCGCGCGAAAATAAGAGGAAGGGGCCTGAAGGAAGAGAGGACAGAGGAAGGCACCGGGAGAGAGAGTGTGTGTGGTCAAAATTTTTGGCCATTTAAATTTTGTCCACCAACACCGTTGCATTTCGGAGCTTTTTTCTTGCCAGAAAGAGATAGCCATACACTTGACATATAGCTGTCTCGTTCATATGACATTTCCAAGGCTCGCAAGCTCTTTAATGCGAGGGCTCTGGAGCAGTGAACTTGTATGGCGTGCGAGCCCTCGCGCGCCCTCGCAAATCGCTGTCACTTGCACTGCGGGAGTGCGATTTATAGCATACTGTTAACGCTAGGGTTATCACCAAGGTGGATTAAAAATATCAGGTGGTGGATTAGGGCCTTTGGGGGGTCGCCATAGTTGAGGGACTTTACGTCATTTTAGAACCGTTAACCATTGGTTTCCGCACACAAAGCTTAGCAAATAGAACAGATTTCTTTGTTATTATGTGCATTTTTGTGTGTCTATTGGTTTTATCGAAAAAATAAGATATATTAACAAAAGATTTGATGATTTGTTTATGCACGAAATTTAAAATCATGTGAGTAAGAGTTTTAATCTCACGTAAATTGTCCATGCGGCTCGTAGATAATGAGGAATTAATGTGAAAATTGAAAAAAATGTGTTTTCGACATTTTTGATGATAAAAATTAAGAAAGCATTAATGAATTATAGAATAAATTCATGGAATAACACTAAATAACACACTTTAATCCATGTTTTAATGTTCAATAAGAACTCGCAAAGTCCAAAATATATTTTTAAAGAATGTTTAATCGAAAAAATGGAGTAGATAAATTATATGAACAAATTTAATAAATGTAAACAAAGTTTGAATCCTGGGGACCTTACGTCAAGTGACGAATTGTCAAAATGCACTAGAGTCCACCACCTGATATTTTTAAATCCACCTTGGGTTATCACACAGCAGACTGTGTGATAACAACACAGCAGTCAGAGCGCGGTATGAGCATACGCGTTATATAAGCTTAAGGCCACGGGAGTGACAAAATGCTGAAATTTTTTTCAAAATGTGAGCTTTTGTCACTTTTTTGAGCTTTTGTCAAAATATTGTGACCTGGAGCAGCCAGGAAAAAAAGTTGACAAAAGTTGACAAAATTTGACGTTCGTGAAAAAGCGTAAACAAACAGCTATTTGGCGCAGTTGTGACCCATTGTTATGATAATAATGCTAAAATGCATGATTCTAATTGATGTATGTACCTAGTTAGTACTTCTTAAACAAAATATCGATGATATTCAGATGTTGGAGCTTTTTGTCGCTCTTGTGCATGTTTTTGGTGCGGCCACGAGAAAAGCTCTTTTTTGCAGTTGACAAGCAATTTTGACAAAGTTGAAAAATTTTTCAACATTTTTTCAGCTCCGTGGCCACGCGCTATATGGATTTGTGGTATGCGGTGCAAATTCACGAACAAGAGCGCGGACTTATCACTGGAGAGAGGCCGCGTGTTTTTTGACAGATAAAACATATAGATCAAGGTGGATTAAAAATATCAGGTGGTGGATTAGGGCCTTTGGGGGGTCGCCATAGTTGAGGGACTTTACGTCATTTTAAAACCGTTAACCATTGGTTTCCGCGCACAAAGCTTAGCAAATAGAACAGATTTCTTAGTTATTATGTGCATTTTTGTGTGTCTATTGATTTTGTCGAAAAAAATTAGATATATCAACAAAAGATTTGATGATTTTTTTATGCACGAAATTTAAAATCATGTGAGTAAGAGTTCTAATCTCACGTAAATTGTCCATGCGACTCGTAGATAATTAGGAATTAATATGAAAATTGAAAAAAATGATTTCTTTGTTTTTATCTTCAAAAATTCACGGAATAACACTAAATAACACACTTTAATACATGTTTTAATGTTAAATAAGAACTCGAAAAGTCCAAAATATATTTTTAAACAATATTTAATCGAAAAAATGGGGCAGATAAATTATATGAACAAATTTAATAAATGTAAACAAAGTTTGAATCCTGGGGACCTTACGTCAAGTGACGAATTGTCAAAATGCACTAGAGTCCACCACCTGATATTTTTAAATCCACCTTGATATAGATAGCGAAGAAATCAAGTGAATAAAAAACGAGAATATAAAAACAGAGTAAGACACACATTTAGTTTCAGTTTTATTTCATAAACCAGAAATTCCGAAAGCAGTATTCTGCGCAATCATTGGTCCTTCGAACCGGATTTCTGGACATAAAAAAAAAACTGTAAAATTTTGTGTATCGAGGTTCTTAACCTCAATCACGCGTTGCGTAAGTGAAGTGAAACACATGCTTCTAATACACTCTGTATTGTAAAAAAAAAAGTCTGCTGAATATTTGCTGGTTGGTGAGATGGCTACAGAAACGAAGAAAACCCAAGCGACGATTGTGACGCTGCGATCCCGAGCCCAGATGCGAGCAACAGAAGAGTTTATTAACGGGTTCAACGAGAAGAAGGCGAATCAACTGGCAGAGAGGTTATCCAATTTGGAAGCAGTTTGGAAGGCGTATGAAGCGGCTCAGTTGAAGCTGGAATCGTACGAGGAAGATGATAAGCAGCTGAACGAATTGTTCGACGCACGGAACGTGTTTTATGACAGGTATTGTGCAGCTAAGGGTTTTTTAACGTCACGTAAAACCATGGCAGTCTCTGATCTGGATGCCACGGATACGGGGAAAGGCACAATTCTTGCTAATTTACGTCTACCTAAGCTGGATTTGCCTATTTTCGATGGTAACACGACGGATTGGCTCAGTTTTAAGAATCGATTTGTGTCCATGATCGATGAGGCAGAGGACATGCCTTCCGTAATGAAGCTGCAGTACTTGTTGTCAGTGCTAAGGGCTGAAGTGTCAAAACGTTTCCAGCATGTGCAGCTTACAGCCGACAATTACAGCATAACATGGCAAGCGCTATTAGATAGGTATGATAACAAACGGGCACTAAAGCGTGAATATTTCAAAGCCCTGCATGCCATTCTGCCGATGAAGGGCGAGTCGACTGAAGAGTTACGCCGGGTTTTCGATGAATTTACTAGGCTGACCCAAGGAATGAGTGCGTTGAAAGAGCCCATAGGAAAATGGGATACACCGCTGTGCAATCTGTTGTTCTATAAGTTGGATGGTAGAACCTTATTGGCTTGGGAAGAGTATACTAGTAAGGATCAGGAAGATTTGTATACCAAGTTGCAAGAGTTTTTACAAAGACGGCTGAGAATCCTTAGTGCAACAGTTCAATCGACCTATGAAGTATCAAGATCGAGTGTGGGCAAGGTAGCCGGCGTGAAGCAGCATAAGGGTATTGTGTGTGTTAGCACCGTGCCACCCGCTATCCTCCGCTGTTATGCATGTGCACAACAACACTACTTAGATCAATGTAAAATGTTTAAAGGAATGCAAGTAGCTCAACGTGAGGAGGTTATCACATCGAATAAGCTGTGTCGGAATTGTTTTCGAGTTGGACATATAGCCCTGCGATGTAATTCGAAATTTAAATGCCACAAGTGTCATCAGCGCCACCACACACTCTTACATGTCGATCCGATTGTGCAAAATCCATCTCCAGATAACATTGTGGTTGCAAATACTGCCGCATCGGGAAATACTATTGTTTTACTACAAACCGAGTTGGTACAGGTGATAGATGATAATGGAAGAATGTTTGATGCAAGAGCATTGTTGGACTCTGGTTCGATGTCCAATTTCATCTCGACGGCTCTTGCAAATCGTTTGACTAATCGCAAATGTTCTGCTAGCGTATCTATTTTAGGTATTGGCCAACGAGAAAATCATATTCATGAAGCAGTAGATGTGATCGTGGCATCCAAGACGCAGCAATTCAGCACAAAGCTAAATTTTCTCGTTTTAGATTCACCTACCGCACAGCTTCCTACTATGGAGGTGAATACAAATGAATGGAAGATTGAAGGATTAGTACTAGCCGATCCATTCTTTTACAAGCCAGGCCAGATTGATCTAGTTATCGGTGGAGAAGCATTCTGGGCCATTCACATGAACGAACGAATCGGTGTTGGGTCTGATAAGCCAGTATTTGTGAATACTAAGTTTGGATGGACAGTTGCTGGATCGACTTCAGCAACAAGCCAGAATCGTCACGTGTCAACAAATGCAGTTGTGCGACAGGACACGTTAGAATCGACCATCCGGCGATTCTGGGAGATAGATGCTTTACCATCCTCATCCTCGGCTTCAGACGAAGATCCATGCGAGACATTCTTCTCCGAAACTACTTCTCGCAACAACGAAGGAAGATTAGTTATCAGATTGCCGAAAGTAAAAACATCAAGAATCAGTCTAGGGGAGTCCAAAAGTATAGCACAAAGAAGATTCTTCAACACCGAACGTAGACTACAGAAGAATCCTGAGGTATACGAGCAATATCGAATGTTCCTAAAGCAATACGAAGAGTTGGGACACATGGAATTACTTGCAGAGCCTGTAGATGATAGTATGGTCCATTGTTACTTACCGCATCATCCAGTGTTGAAGGAGTCCAGTTCAACGACGAAAGTAAGAGTAGTTTTTGACGCGTCGTGTAAAACTACATCAGGGTACTCCTTAAATGATGCGCTTCAAGTTGGTCCAACTGTTTAAGTAGATCTTTTCTCGCTGATTGTTCATTTCCGGACTCATCGAATCGCTATTAGTGCAGATGTCGAAAAAATGTATCGACAGGTTATGGTACATTTGTTATTTGTTATTTGTTATTTATTTATTAAAATTCAACGCACCGCAAGTGGCCCACTTGAAGCGAATTCATTTACATTCATTCATTATAACATAGTCACATTACGGTCATTAATGTTGACATGTTGATGATCAGCCATTACATAGAATTGTATGGCGTCCAAGTGCTGCAGAAGAGCTTAGAAGCTACCAATTAAAGACTGTTACTTATGGAACAGCTTCTGCTCCATTTCTAGCAACCCGAGCTTTAAAGCAAATTGCCCTCAATGCAGCTGATAAAAACCCAATCGAAGCACAAGCCATCACGAACAATTTCTATGTCAACGACTTTCTATCTGGTGCTAATGATGAGGAGTCTGCTGCTACGTTGCAGAAAAACGTATCCAACTTATTACAGCAGTATGGGTTTGTTCTAAGAAAGTGGGCATCGAACTCGAAACGCGTCCTAGACGATATCGCAGATGAAGATTTAGCAACCCCACGTTGTCACAATCTAGGAACTGATCCTGCTATCACTACCCAAGTGCCACAAATCCACTAAACGACCACTAAACGGCTTCTAAACGACTCAAGTTCCCTACCTAAACGGAATATAGAAAGACTTCGTTTAGCAGACGGCAAACGACTCATGCATTCTAAAAATAGCGAAAAAGCTGGTGGCGCTCTCTGTTGGTGGGATACCCCAACCAGTTGAGCTTCATCGCTTGGAGGAGAGCTTTCTCATTTCCTCTGTACTGTTGTATGGTTTCGCATTGAAGTTATGCATCGCTAGAACTAGAACGGCGATACGATTGTTTAAATACAAAACTCCAACGAAAACCACCAGCACAGAAGCAAGTGAGATTTGAGTAATGGTCGTTGGTGTTGATACCCACGTATCTGACCACACGACCATTCATATAGATTTTTGCTCAGAAAGCTAGAAGGCTATATAGGTCATGATAAGATGAAACTTGTCGAAACACATTGCAAGAAAAGGATAGCAATATAATGATGAGTTGTAATACGCCATCTATTGATCAAACCAATGAAGCTGTGGAGCTTTCATTTTTTTTCTATGGATATTCAAATTTCCAGTCGTTTAAGCTTAATCTGTGGCGCTTGGGTACTCTGGGACTTGTATGGTTCCCTGGAAGCGATAATTTCAGCTACAATTTCAAGAATGTCGCATTGCCTCCAACTATTACCAAACGCACACTTCTATCAGCTGTTGCTAAAATATTTGACCCTCTGGGGCTGGTTGGACTTGTTGTGTGTAAGGCGAAGTTACTAATGCAACAGGCTTGGACATCTATCGACCCAATTACTGGTAAACCTATTGATTGGAATGTTAATCTTCCAACGAAACTGCAACATGCTTGGAAGGCCTTCCAACAAATGATTCATATTATGGAGAATTTAAACATTCCACGCTACGTTTATGGGAATGAAGGTTTAGACAAATGCGAATTTCATATATTTGGCGATGCCTCCGAAAAGGCTTACGGTTCCTGTTGCTACATACGTGCTCCTTCAGAGTCAGGGGTTTCAATTCATCTACTAGTGGCAAAGTCTAAATTGGCTCCTGTTAAAACTCATCATTCCGACGCCAAGCTTGAATTGTGTGCTGCATTATTGAGTGTGCAACTTTATGGCAAAATATCGACTGCATTACGATTCAATCCTACGAAGATTATATTTTGGAGCGATTCTACCACAGTTTTGCATTGGTTAAACGCATCACCATGTCGATGGAAGACATTCGTAGCAAATCGTACTACACAAATATTAGACGCTACGAACATTAACCAATGGAAACATATAGCGGGAATTGATAATCCAGCAGATTATATCTCCCGAGGTTTAGATCCAACGGATCTATTAGACGCAGAGAGATGGTGGTTTGGACCATCATGGCTTTCTTTACCAGAAGATCAATGGCCAGCAGGTAATTTCACTCCTTGCGAGAATGCCGACATACTAGAAGAACGTCGTAATACAACCATGTTGGCATTAGCAGCCGTTGCAGCAACATTTTCTGATGAATTATTTGCCAAATATTCATCATATACTAAGCTTCGACGCGTTTTTGCATACTGTTGCCGGTTGCTAATTAAAACGAAACATCGTAAAGGAGCGAAGGTCTGTGTAGAATTTCCTGAAGATACTAATCCCAAATGGTTATCTACAGCGGAATTACATCTCGCAGAAGTCAACTTATGTTTATTACATCAACAACAAATGTTCCCAAACGAACTACATGATTTGACGAATGGAAGCTTTGTCTCACGATCATCGCAGTTGAGGTGGGTTAACCCAGTATTAGGAAAAGATGGATTAATTCGGGTCGGCGGACGACTTAATTTAGCAAACCTTCCATTGTGCACAAAAAACCCAATCGTGTTGTCAGCAAAACATCGATTGACGGTTATGCTGGTTGAAGCCTGTCACAAAAGGCAACTACATGCGGGCCCACAACAAATGCTCGCCTCGTTAAGACAACGGTTCTGAATCATAGGTGCAAGAAATTTGATTCGATCGGTGTATCATCGATGCATTACATGCTTTAAGAAACATCCAACATTTATTAATCAGACCATTGCCGACCTACCCAGCAGCAGAGTGGTTCCAGCGCCTCCGTTTTCAATTTCAGGAGATGACTACTGTGGACCCTTTTATGTAAAATTTGGAACACGGAAGACAATACCACGGAAGGTATACTTATCAATCTTTGTCTGTTTTGCGACGCGAGCAGTACATATCGAAGTAGTTAGTGATTTAACTACCCAAGCCTTTATTGCCGCGCTACAGAGATTCATCTCACGTCGTGGAAGGGTCAAGGAGCTACATTCAGACAACGGCACAGCATTTAAGGGTGCAGCAAATCTTCTCCATCAACTATATGTACAATTGAAAACCGATCCCAAAACGCGAGCGATTATTTTCAACTGGTGTGCTGTGAACGAGATAACATGGAAGTTCATTCCACAGCGAGCTCCTCATTTTAGTGGGCTTTGGGAAGCCGCGGTAAAATCAGCAAAGCAACATCTACTTAAGGAGTTAGGATCGTCAACACTGCTTTACGATGACTTCTTGACGCTATGTGCACGTGTGGAAATGTGCCTCAATTCGCGACCACTCACTCCTATCCCCCATTCATCTGATGATCTCGACGTATTAACTCCGGGCCATTTCATCACTGGATCTAACTTTCAAATGGTGCCCGAGGTAGACGTCAAGCACATTCCGGACAATCGCTTAACACACTGGGGGCATACGCAAAAGCTAATGCAATCGATTTGGGCAAGATGGTACCCAGAGTACCTCCAGCAACTTCAAGCCAGAGCTACAAAGGTATATAAACCACCAGTTAAGATAGAGATAGGACGAGTCGTAATTCTAAAGGACGATCATGTTCCACCGGGCCAATGGCCACTTGCAAAGATAGTAGCGCTTCACCCAGGCAAGGACAATATAGTGCGAGTTGTTTCATTAAAAACGCCAGATGGAAAAACAATTACTCGCCCAGTCGTCAGGATAGTATTACTCCCTATAAATGAGTAGCATTAAAATAACATTGTTATTTCAAGGTAGCCGGGATGTTAACGCTAGGGTTATCACACAGCAGACTGTGTGATAACAACACAGCAGTCAGAGCGCGGTATGAGCATACGCGTTAGGCCGCGGGGCCACGGGGCTTTCTCAAGCTGAGAAAACATTCTCAAGCACTCATTTAACTTTCTCTAGCACTCAGATCTTGTTCTTAGACGCGAGCCCGTGGCCGTCGTCAATTTTTCTCACTTTGAGAAACCGATAAAGTCACTCATGCTTTATTTGGAGCTTTAAATAGAAAATATATTTTTGATCGCATTTTTTTATTTTTTTCAATTATAAACATTTAATACATTTTCCAAAGTGATTACCGAAAAACAAATAGCACATTTGCTCATATTTCAGTTAGCCGATCGCTGCATCGTCAACTTTCTCAAAGATTCTCAAAGATTCTCAAAACCGATTTTGTTCCGATTCGACAAACGCTGAGAACGAGGATTCCTCAAAAGCACTCATGAGTGCTTGAGAAAATGAGCGTTGCGAATCCCCATGGCCCCGCGGCCTTATATGGATTTGAGGTGTGCGGTGCAAATTCACGAACAAGAGCGCGGACTTATCACTGGAGAGAGGCCGCGTGTTTTTTGACAGATAAAACATATAGATAGCGAAGAAATCAAGTGAATAAAAAAAGAGAATATAAAAACAGAGTAAGACACACATTTAGTTACAGTTTTATTTCATAAACCAGAAATTCCGAAAGCAGTATCCTGCGCAATCAACCACCGGCATAAACACCGGCATTTCGACATTATATTTTGCATAAATTCACAAAAATTGAAATTGTGATCTTTTCGACGAATAACACTACCAAATAGTAAATAATGAATAAAAAACAAAGATTATTTAAACTACCATAAGATTTCGAGCGAATGATACTACTCGCAACCCTCGCAATGTTTGACGGGTTCGGTAAAAACGCGCGCGGCTTCACACTGTGAAGGCTTGAACTGTACTGACGATTTTGTGTGGTTACAAGAAAGGGAGCGCTCGAGGAACACTCGCTGCACTAGTGCGAGCGAGACACCGATACACGCATGCCGCTGCGAGAAAACCAAACTGAGCGTGCAGGCTGAAAGTGAACGCACACATTCACACATGTGTAATTATGTGAGTGAAAAAAATGAGTAGAAAGCAAAACACGCTCTCGCCTCCGAGCAATTTCGCGTATTTCGAACCATCTTCCCTGCTTCTACATGCCCCTCGCTTGAAAGTCACATACCTCTACATTCTTTTTGCTAATATGGCATTCTCAGGATGCGGTCGGTTCGCGGCCTCACGCACGGCACCTTGTTCTGCCAGCTCTCGACTGGTTTCGTCCCAATCCTATTAAATTAATTAAAAAAACCATCAATCCAATGTAAATTTTAAGTGTTGTATGCAAACATAAATTTGAAATCCCATTCATGCAGTGCAATAACCAATCATTGTATTTTTGGTCATTCAAAGACATAACATAGCCAAATTATAATTCATGTTCAGGAATTCAAATAATTCAAACTAACATATCAACTAGACAACGTTAACATAAGTTTTAAATGTTAACAAAACAAAAATAACAGAGTTCATTGTAACAAATACTTACTAAAGGAATTCATACTAATCAATAATTAAAACTGTAATTTCTTCTTCCGTAATGCAATTTCAGATATACTTCAGCATATTTTTGCAATATTCCTTACAATCTTCAGAAGAGATAAGCGCAGCACCATCATGAATGGCCTGCATTAATTGGTCCTCATTTTGTGGCCGCAATCTGGAGACTATGTTCTTCCATTTGGAGAACATGTTCTCGATAGGGTTGAGGAATGGAGAATACGGCGGTATTGCTGGATATTATAAATTTCATCAAATTTTGCACCTGACGCGATTTATGGAAGGCGACGTAGTCCATGAATATAATAGGTGCATGGATCTATTTTTCATCGATCTTGTTCTTTAACTCTTCCAAAAAATCGACAAAGGCTGCTGTATTAAACGCCCCATCTCGTGAGTGATATGCCAATACACCATTCCGTGTCATGGCACAACATATGCTGATGTTGCGGGATCGAATTGATCTGACAACATGAGTAGCCGGGGTTCCAATTTTAGAGCGGCCTCTATTGATTCGCAATGAGACATTGAAACCAACTTCATCTAAGAAAATAAAACTGTCCAGATCCTGTTTCATTTGCAGCTCCGTGAACAACGAAGCTATTGTTGTCGCTCTTCTATGTTGATAGAATCGGTTCGACGTTCTGGGAGAATTTAAACTCGTTTTAAAGAGTAATAGAACGCCTTGATGTATGCATGCAGCGTGGCTATGGCCACATGTATGTAAAATTCGCGCAAACATTTTGTTGCTACGTGTGTAGCACTCGATTTATTGAGTCGCAAACGGTAAAGATAATTTTACAAACTGTCGTTTATTCAATCAGATTTCAAGCAGTTTTAAAATTGGTGTTGTCTTTCCGTGTTCTGATTTGCAACTAATTTTGCGGTTAGCGATGGCGCCCTGTTCTCGATCAGCTGTGCGAACTTGACCCTAGTTGAACCGCTTCCTGATTGGTCCTATTCTGGGAGAACTAGTTGTCGCACAAGCTAACCTTGTCGTCCCTTTCGGTGCATCTAGTGTGTCATCTGACGGGTAAAGTGGGAGTTAGGTCAGTCTGTTCTTGACAGATCGACGTTTACTAATATTATTTTCTATCTAGAACGCATGTGGTCTATGGTCTATATCTTGCCAACACATTTGTTCGACAATTTCTTTAAAGAAATTGAACAATCGTCATCAATCTACGATTGCAAAATTGAATAAGGAACAATTATCCGTTTCTTCGATTTAATACCGCCGCGCTTGTGAAAAAAGTAACAATTTTTCCTTCCTTCATACACTTTCGGATGATCTGGGATACCGTTGCTACTTATTGATTTGTAACCCATAACGCTGGCAACATCAGTAACCCGGCGTTTATCCAGGTACGCTTGTACAATGCGTTGCTTTTCTTCGTGCGAAATAGTTGCTTGTTTATTAGTAGCCATTGTTCCTTCGTGTTTTTGAAGATTTTCACTGAACAAAATGACTTTCCTACGAAGGAATTGCTCGTTGGCACAAATATGTAATATGTAGCTGATTCCGATACACTAGACAACTGCTGCAACCACGTTGGTATTAGTGTGGGCTAGAGGAGAACGTAATACATTTTAGCATGTATGAAGGAAACAAAACGAAGGAAATACTTGTGTTCCGGGCCCGACGGCCAAGCCGACCGCGAAGGTTTCGGTCGTTCTGGAGCGCTTGGTAAACCGTCTGCTGCCACGGAACAGAACGTCCCGGGCAAAGGGTTTAGGGAGCGTCAACGGTCCAACTCTCCTTCACCAAACTACTTTCAGTATTGGCCTACCAGGCTAGTTACCTCTTTTCTAATGTAAATTGGGAGGTCTATTCCGTGGTAGCGCCGCTACTGATTTCGTTAAGCGTTGTCGAAAAGGCAATCGTATTCGCCCAAGGCTTCACCCGGGAGAATCTTAACACCAAACAGAGAAACGCACTCATCTAATGCTTGTGTAAGACTGATTTATTATAATTATTTCCTCCTTTTATACTCTAAATTACAAGCTATCATAGCCTACTAAGACCAAATTTAAATTATTTAATTATAAATTCAAACAGCCACCCTCAATGTGGTCGCTGCGCAACAACCTGTTTAACTGTAAAAACTCCGAGAGCCAACTAATAGTTTGCATAAATGTTTTTTATAGTAAAATGCACGAGCCACAACACATCCGCAGCTAGCTTGCCGCTTCGTATGTTTACAAGTTTAAAAAGCCTGACCCAGTGCAAATACTACACCAAAACTCTGCAACCGTAAAATACAATAATTTTCTGAATTTGTCAATTATATGATCGAACGATTCAATAGCTAAATGAACATGTTAATATAACCGTTGAAAACCCTGTATTGTTTCCCTCATACGAAACCAATAGTTGAGAACTTCATTAAAAATTGTTTAAAGTGCATCGTCTATTCAGCACCTCCAAGAACTAACAACCAAAACATGTACAGCATTATAAAGACACCCTAACTATTCGATACGTTGCATGTTGATGATTTAGGACCCGTACTTAACATTATATCTCGCAAGAGATGTAATTGACCGTGCGACATGATTTACTACAACCACCTTCAAGCAATTTATTGATTCTCATGATATCACTCATGTTCAAATTATGCAATTCTTCTGACCACTCAACGAGGCCAGATCTGAGACGAACTACATGAATTTCTTAATGATAAGCATGTTACAACAAACCGTGATTTTTACCTTCTACGTTCTGAAGCATTATCAAACATGGAATATTCACAATCGAAATGAACAATACGTAGCCAATAGATCCAAGGCAGCCCCTAGTTTACTGAAGGAGATATGGTAGTTATCAAACACACAGATTCAATTAATGTGAATAAGAAACTCGTCTGCAAGTTCCGTGGCCATTATGTAATTCACAAAGTACTTCCTCACGACCGTTATGTAATTAAAGATATAAAAAGAAGACTAAAATCGTGAAAGGCCCCCAATACTAGCTTTATGGCTGTTGCGGTTTATTACATGAATGATGAATCAAACGTCTACGCAAATTTATCAGTATGTGCAGCGTTTCTGAAAAAATAGTATTGATTGGCTGATAATATTGCCATTTGCTAAAAAAAATGCAGCTGAAAATTTTAAAATCCACGACAAAAATCAGGCAGTTGTTACAGACAATGCTGCAAACATGAATGCTGGAGTACGTCAGACAAAATTTCCTCTTCTACCATGTTTTGCGCATACTTTCAACCTGATCGTGCAAAATGCTGTGCTAAAGTCGATCTCAGACACTGTCGAAAAATTAAAAACAATTGTGAGGTTTAAAAAAAATAGCACCGCAACCCTTAAACTAGCCGAAGCGCAACAAAACCTGGGTTTGATTGTCTTAAAATTGAAGCAGGATGTGTTGACAAGATGGAATTCAACATATGATATGATCGAGCGGTTTCACAAGACTAAGATCCCAATTTTATCATGTTTAGATAATATGAAATACAAAAAGGATTTATCTACCATAGATTGGTTTTCGATGGAACAATGCGTTAAAGTGCTACAAACGTTTCATCAATTTACCAAAGTAATTTCAAGTGGAAAATCGATACCACTATCCAAAATGGGCATATTATTAATCATACTAGAACAAAAACGAAACCTTTTAGAAAAAAACTTATTTCTATTTTGATCCAGGACCTTTTAGAGAGGGGTAAACCTCATCTAGAAAATAAGCTGGTTAACCAAGCTATGCTTTTGCATCCACGAATGTGAGACTATAGTTTTGAGAATCATCGGGACAGGTATGAACATACTTATCAAAGCTTGATAGATGTTAAAGTACCGTTCAAAGTAAACCATTCATCAGAGGAAGATCCAATTATACAGCAAACATTCACAGAACCTAGATACGATTTTTTCCAGTGATTTCAAATAAAAAAAAAACGAGTTAGATATAATCGAAATCCAGAGACAGCTGCAAAGGTATAACGAGATCAGTACTTGAAAATGGATTGCACAGAATTTACTGCTGATCCTCTCTCGTGGTGAAAAGCGTATAAGGGCCAATTTATAGCGATATATCAATTTGTACTTAATCTACATTGCATTACAGCGACGTAAGTTCCGTGTGAACGAATTTTCTCGAAGGTAGATGAAAGGGTAAACGTACATATAGTACTGGTAGTACCAATAGTGGTGGTATTGTACTAAAATGCGTACCAAATAATTTAAAGGTAATTCAGTAATTTATTTTAGAGTGAAATGTTTTCTGGTCTTTCACGAAGAGGTCAAATGGGGCCATTCCGTTACGTTATGACCAAAAAATCCATTATTTTTAGGAAGGTATCAACATTTTTACAAAATCCTTAGGAATTCATAATGAATCTCAAATTTTTGTTAACGCTCTAAATTACCACATACGCATTTATTATTTTTTTACTTAACTTTTATTAAATGTCATTGATTTGCTATAATGCAATGCCTTTGGATTTATGTATGCATTTTAAATGTTGCATATTTACCATAGTGCCATTGTAGGTACACAAAACAGGCATGTACTTATAGTGGTTAGATTTATAAAAAAAAAACAGATAATGGGGCCCTATCCGTTTTAAGTTGGTAGGCAGACATTTTAGCCTGTCGGACTTAGCAATGTGAACCTGATACGGTAACTGAAGATACGGTACCGATAGCCCCCGCACTGAAAAAAAATTGGATAAAGACCCAGATCTAAAACGGTATATCAGCAAATAGAAGATTATGTGAAGAGAGATTACACACACATAGCAATAAGAGACGAACTAAAATCCACTAATCCTTACGATGTTTGGTTCCTCCCGCTGAATGTTATATCTCAGCCTAAAAACCCACGAAAAAGCGACCTATTTGGGATGCTGTAGCAAAGGTTGATGGAGTGTCTCGAAATATTCAACTTCTTAAAGGGCCTGATTTTTTAACAATGCTTCCGGAAGTGCTGTGTGTATTAAGAAAAAAAAACGGATAGCCTTCGGTGGGAAGATGTTCCACCAGATTCAAATTAGAAGTGTTTTCGCTCAACCACAGTCAACGATTCCTGTTAGGATTCGACAAAAGGAAAGAATAAGATTGTTATCGCAAAATATTTTTTTTTGATTTTGTAGGACCGTCGCTTCCGATTTTATCTGTCATTTGAATTTAACAGTATAAGCCCAAAATTCATGGTTTTTAGAAGTGACAAGTAATTGTTTGGAGCGATCTTCGAAAGAAAACAAAAGCTGATATACCATGGCAAACGCGCGGATTGATGAAGAAGCATTAATTTTGTTGGTGCATGACACCGGTATTTGTGACTCTCGGGATCCTGAATAGCTACCGAGTTCGGAAATCAAGCATGTTATATATGATGAAAATTTTCCGAGCAGAATTCATATGGATGTGCTTTCATCGGTAACCTAAGCGGGAATCAGATTCTCAAGTTGGCTAAATTTACATAAGATAGTGAGGTACAGTTTTTTTTGCTTTTTATTTTTGTAAATTCAATAAAAAAACTCGGAATCGCTTCCGAATGACTTCGCCAGAATCAGCTCCGGAAGATACAAGCAAAACTCTCAACTCAGAAACGTCTGCATCCATAGATCCAAAGGCGCTAGTTAGCTGCCGGACTTTTGTAGTCGATCAAAGCTGCCCAGAACCGGCTCCCGAATAGCTCTTGACGGGTCCGAACGACTCCGGCCTGAACCGTCGTTTTGATGAGGCCGGATTTGGAACTGGAATAGCAATGTTAGGAAGCAGTTTAGAGTCGTGATTACGATACCGGGAACCGATACATGCGTACGAAACTCTTCTGTTGTCTCAGATAACTTTTATTTAACATACCTGAGAGTGATCATCAATCGTTCCTCTAGACCAGGGGTCTCCAAACTACGGCCCGCGGGCCGCATGCGGCCCTCGAGAGCCTATTGTTGCGGCCCCTGGCATCTTTGTGAAGGATAAAATAAATAGTGAATTATTGTGACTATTTTAAAGAAAATGTAAGTTTTGCTTTTCAAAGACGTAGTTCAAGCTTAAATAATAGAAAGCTATAGAAGTTAGTATATTATGTTAGTATTTTCTTATAAAGACGAAATTTAAACGTTTGCATTAGATACAGGCAACTGAAAAATGGCCCTCAACACTATTATATGTGAAGCAATGCGGCCCGCGAACAGAAAAGTTTGGAGACCCCTGCTCTAGAAAAATGTATGGTTTGTTTGTAGGTTGCTTTGTTGTAAGATGCTCTATCCTTCTCAGTATGAAGTAAAAAGTTTTAATTGAAACTCTCATAAACTCGAAGAATTTATCTTCGTGTTTCAAAAGTTCAGGAAACAATTTTTGGTATTGCCCGATTTTCTCATGTTTTTCCCACAGAACGTTGATTTTATCATGCCTTCTTTTTGATAGCATGTAGCGCGAAGCTATGCTCGAACTGTATAGTTCCGTTTCAGAATATTAATAAAAACAAAAAACAAAAAAAATAACAAAACAAAACATATAAGAGTTAAAGTTTGGACAAACTTCGCGTATGGTGTTCAGGATCCCTCGATTGCTGGGCCTCTATAGTTTATGAGTCCATTCATCCATGGGGCCCCTATCTGGAATTATCATACACGGGGCCTCCCGCGGCCGCTCAGTTTGCGTACTGTTAAAGAATGAGTACTGTCGGAGAATGAGAATCTATCATACTATGGTGGTGGAGGAGCTGCAACTAATGGAGAAGCCGCCGCTGGAGATACTGGCAGGGTTGTTGGCATGTCGTATAACGAAATGATCGGCAAGTAGAACTCAAAAATAGTTTAAAAAATAATTAAATCAGAATTCAGCAGATTTTAGCGGCAGCGAAAGAGGTTAGGTGTCTCCACGACGCGATACTAGAGTTCGTTGGACAGCAATAGTTGTATTAATAAATATCATTTTATTAATGATTTTTCTCAGACCACAAATAATGGCAATTCATAATCTTACCTCTTTTTCACTAGCAGTTACAACCAAAAACAAAGAGCAGATTTATTTAAAGCTAAATTTTAGAATTTAGTGAGTTAGCCTTTATGAAGTAGATGCTGTCGTTTTGTTTATCGTCAAATTTCAAACACACCCAAAAAATCGCAATGCGAATCAGAAGATCCTTTATTATCAATGGCAAGGCAATTATCGACTGGAATGATCATTTTGATTTTAATCTCTCGACTGATTCGTATAAATCAAGTCTCCTATTACTGTTCATTTTCGGTGATAAGAGTCGTTGTTGGGACCTCGAGAAAATGATATTTGATGTTGTTCGAAATTGATCTCGTGTAGATAGAGCCTAGACAAGGGTGACGTGATACACTACGGCATTTCCATTGCTATAAGGCTTTGCCATCATCAAAGGGTATATAAAGGAGCGGAAGAAGGCAAACGATCTATTTTGAACAACTATTACCGCAGGAAAAGTGAACTATATAAAAAAGACAGTTAACTGTTCTTGTTTCCTTTGTGACTTCCTTTTTCTTTTTAATTACGAAAGAAACGAGTGCGGCGGGGCAGTAACAGTCGTTGATATAGGGATTAGTCTGAAGCTTTACAATAAGTTTGTTTAACACTTTGACCGCCGGTGTGTGTGTGTGTGTGTGTGTGTGTGTGTGTGTGTGTGTGTGTGTGTGTGTGTGTGTGTGTGTGTGTGTGTGTGTGTGTGTGTGTGTGTGTGTGTGTGTGTGTGTGTGTGTGTGTGTGTGTGTGTGTGTGTGTGTGTGTGTGTGTGTGTGTGTGTGTGTGTGTGTGTGTGTGTGTGTGTGTGTGTGTGTGTGTGTGTGTGTGTGTGTGTGTGTGTGTGTGTGTGTGTGTGTGTGTGTGTGTGTGTGTGTGTGTGCTCGAGAACGCTTCTTATTGCTCTTTCCTGGGACCCACATGCTTTACATTTTTCAGACTCTAAGCAACCAAACTAGAACGGGAAGTAGACGGCTACTTCATATACCATTTTTTTACTACTTCGGAGCGTTTTGAATTGCTTGGGTATATGTGGTAATGAAACGTGCAGTACCGTATTGTTTTCTCGCACTTTCTCGCACCGTGCGGACCGCCCATACAACCATTGTTCATTTGATGGTTACCATACTGTATTCGTTGGGATGATTTAGAAAACATCACCCACTGAACATTTTGACGTATTACATTTTCTTCTAATCCATAGTGGCGAGAGTCCGCCAAACTGACAGATTGAAATGGCTTATACCGATATTGAAAAATAGTGTAACGATTTTGAAAACAAAACTTTTTGTGTTGAACTGGCTTTTCAGACTTGAAATCATCCGTGCAGCCTTCAGCATTCGTTTAACGTGGTTGACATTTTCAGTTTCAACATTGAAGTGGCTTGGAAAACCCTGTATGACTGCTAGAACTAGGGGCGAAAAAACTACCAAGGCTTGCAAGGACCGTAGGACCACAGACAAGAGATTTGCGTAGGGCCGGGCCGTGTCAGATTACAGCGGGCCGATATTTATGGGATTTGACAGTTGGCGTTAACGGATTTATGGCATCGTCCGATGTCGTCCGGTACGTGTAGCTTGGTGTAGCGGTACGTGTAGCCGTAATGCGAGGACTCTGGGGCGGTGAACTTGTACGGTGTGTATGACAGCAGCAATCATGCATTTATGATCTGGTACAAGGGGTATGGATATTAGGAGGTGAAGTGCTTCAGAGCAAATTGACATTTCACGACTTGACATAACAATACTGGGGGCTCCGGTATTAAAATCGGGGAGGGCTGGAGGGGGGTATAGAAAATTGTATGCGATTTGACATAACAATACTCAATGATGGCGCACGGAAAACGCGCTAACAATTCACCTCCTTAATAAACACACCTTGATCTGGTATTAAGCACTGTCACTGTCATTTAGATTGATATGTCATTCTTGTTTTTGTTGTTGAAACAGTTTGATTTGAGTGTTTCTTTTTGTGATTTTACCAATCCAAATAGATTACAAATAAATCACATGCAATTGTACGATGATGATGACGAACAAGAACAACTATTGTTGAGGAATACTCGTAGAAAATTAATAAACAAATCAGATCCTTTGAAACTACCTGATCAAGCGTAAATATGCAATATTGAAAATAAATATACATACAATCCTTTGTTTAATTTTCTTACCATTTTTTTAATTTTTTCAATATGCCGAATCACCAAATCAATATTTTCAAACATTTTAGAAAAACTTCAAAACAAGTTAATTATAAAAAAAAGTAATGGTGTTGATGCAACAAGCAAATTGGCATCATGCCAATTTTTTTCGCAGAGGGCTACCAGCATGGAACCGGTCGCAGTAAACAACAATGAGCAGAACAAGCCGCTCAAAAAACCCATTGTGAGAAGAAGGAGCACTCATAATCAGCTGTGGCGGTTTACGTTAAGCAAAACGGCGGACGCGTCGTACATGCTACAGCAAGTAAGAGCCATCGTAGGGAGTAGTGCTGGCGCTTTTCAGCATGTGACAGAGATGGCAACGCTGATGTTGAATGATGTGGACCCAACGGCAGACGAGACCGAGCTAGAGGCAGCCCTCGACAGACAACTCCAGTCGGGCACAGGCGATGCTGACCGACATGTGGCAGCATCCTAAGTTGAAGCGTGCTCGGGTTCGCCTGCCGCATAAAAATGCCAAGCAGCTTGACGGCACCAAGCTGAGGCTCGGGCTATGCGTCAGCGAGGTCCGACTAGTTCCACCTCCGTCGCAGGAAAAGCTACGGTGCTATCGATGCTTCGAACGAAGCGTTAGCCAAGGCCTGTAAGCCAGCACACTATTGGCCAAACCGAATGCGTCCGGTCGGCATACCAATGATCCAACCAATGTAAGATAACCTGGGTCGTGGTCAGCATGCCCAGGACTTTGTGCTGCAGGCAGCGAGGGAGGATCAAATCGACGTGCTGTTGCTCCCGGAAATTAACCGTCCAACGAGGACCAACAACAGTTTGTTAACCGTCCAAACGCACGCCGGTAACGCCAGTAGAAGTTTAAAAGCAGTGATAAAAATATATTCCGTGCAGAAACGATGGCTTCAAGTTGCGACAGAAAGTCCGGAAAGGTGTTCAACCCAAGCAAACACCTATGCACCGGTTTTGGAAGATTTCGAAGACTGCAGCGAAGAGGAAGAACGACCGGCAGAATACGGCCACAGCGATGAGGACAACTCAGGCTATGGTAGTATGATGTAAGAGAAAAAACAACTGTTTGATGATTCGTTAGCGGATGTTTCGTGGGAGGATGGTCTGCGACTGTGGGCCCTCAAAACAGGGCAAACCCACAAGGCGATTAATCGGCTGTTGCGCCACCTTAAAAAAAAGCCGGAGTTTGAGTCGTTGCCGAACGATGCGCGCACTGTCCGTAAGCCACCGGGAGATGCAATGATAAAAACAACGATAACGCAGATTGATGGAGGAGAGTTCTGGTACCAGGGTGTAGGAATTTGTTTGATCAATTATCTCCAGTAAATTCTTAGTGGCTACAGAACTAAGTATTCTGTGGACTTATGCTTCTGTATCTATTTTTTGTTAATATTTTAGAAACTTGCCTTCTACAAACGATGGATTTGCAATCGATTTTTTCTTCGATGGTTTACCGCTATACCTGAACGACAGTAAACAGTTCTGGCCGATACTTATGAAAGTATTTAACATACCGAACATGCCCGTGATGCAATGTTTTTCAGCTTATCAAAACCTGTATCAGTTGACCAGCATCTCGAAGACTTCGTTGAAGAAATGAACGAACTACAAAAGCAAACAGTTTGATGATGCACGGTCAATTCTACTGGGGGAAAATTGCCGATACGTCGTCTCGTGCTTATATCGAGGGTGAGTTATTAATCTATAACATTCAAAGTTCAGCATTGATTTTATTTTGAGTTTATTCTTTCAAAATTGTAGGTGTTAAATCCCACAACTCTGTTAGCGGGTACTTAAAGTGCATAATTACAATTAAAAAGGGTAATCATTCTTCACACAGGTTCTATCCGTGTGGTGCGTTTTCCCAGCCAAGAGACTTAGCATAATTCTTTTTGCAACGAACTATATCCGCTGCATCAAAAGTTTTTATCGGCGCTATCCCGTCTGGATGGATTGAACATTATTTTAGATATTATAGTGTCGAATCGTCTGCACCTCATAGATGGAGGCGTTTTGTATAGTTAAAATTGTGTCGGAACATCTGCTCTAAATCTATCTGCATTCTGATTTCAGACGGCAGATGCGGAGCCTGAATCTGAATCAAGATAGGAACGGAATTAAACTTAAATCATCTCTGCATTTTGTATGGTTCGTTGTTCGAAAAGACATTTTAAGCGACGCTGTATACCAGCACTACATGTTGCTGTTTGTTGGGACACCATTTTTATCGACTGCACATCATAAAGACCGTTGGATGGATGCGGATAAATTGTTGCACCAGTTTGTGGCACAATCGTAGTAGTCTTTATGGCCCGAATTCATAAACAGAAACGTACACAATCTGTTGCATGTTTACGAGGATTAAGATTCGGTGAACTTGACACTATGTGTTCGGAAGAGTACGAAGGATATCTCCGCAATTTTAGGCAAATGGCGCTGCATAGCAAACGACACAGTTTGGCGCAGGCGGTTCAGCGTTTTGCCGAGCATTTATCTTCGACCTCGGGACCGGTCGATTAAATCAGTCGGTAGATATACCGAATGCACCATACGTCCCAGGTAGTCTCTTAGAGACAATTTCCGAGATCAATGGTGTGTGTTGCACGACGGAACTGTTCTGAGGTACGAATCAGTCTCCATAGAAGGGCGTGAACTGATGATGACCACAGTACATCTATCTCTCTCTCTCTCTCTTGTTGGCCTGCTCATGATAGAGCACGTCGATGTGGAATGGCCCGGTCAACAATAATTCTCCAGGATGCTGGGTCCCTGGCTGCAGCGAGTTGTTGCTCCGAAGGTGTCGCGAACCCGAATTTTAATTACGCAACCAACAAAACCGAAGCCAATGGAAAACTTTCCTCTGTGCCAAAGCGAGAGAGCATGTCTTCTCTCTCTAGATTTTGGACGGCACAACGCCGCTCGTGCAGCCTGGCAAGGAATGATGGACGAAAAACGGTAGAAAGGGAAACCGACATCCTTCGAACGACACGCACATCCGTGAGGGATGTTATGCAAAGCACACTTCACTTATTGAATTAATATTTCACTTATTGAAATAATATTTTCAATAGAAGCAACAAGCATCGAATCATCGGTCTATAACAAATGCATAGAGTGTTAAGTTGTTTCCGGAGGGTTGACATTATACTGTACGTTGCACTAACAGATAGTCCAATTGTCCGGTAATGCACTTTAATTGTCTATGAGAATATCGCTATTCCACGGGCCAATAAACGATGTTCAATAAATTATTGCGAAAGGCTAAACGTGTCGTGTACCCTATGTTTTTAGTTGCACAAAGAAGATCTCAGGTAAACATTCAAGTGAGTTGATTGAATGCGCAGTGAAACAACTTAGCACCAAACACATAGCAATTCATTGATTACAACAATCCAGTCAAAATTACGCACCAATACTAATAACATCCATATGGCAAAAGAGAAACAATTCATTGATTGCATTTACCGCTAGCGATGGATTGTCTCTTTAAATTTTGGCGATTAGCGTCTCACTTCATCACAAATCTCTATCCTTTTCTAGCTTCATGGTGCAGGTGTTGTAACGTTATTTCTGTGATTGAGAGAATATGGCTTGCGCTGTTATCAATCACATAGACAGAATGTGTATGTGTATCCATACAGAAACCAGCAAAAGAAAAGAGAACGACGTTCTATACCGGATCGAAAAGAACGCTGAGAGACACAGGTTCAGATTTCTCCTGCTTCCTTCCCGCAGCACAAAGCGATCGAAAAATTACTAATTTCTCAGGCTTTCTCCATACATGCAACTCACGGGCGCTCATGAACTAATCCTTTCTCGCTTTCGCTTTTATATCGTTCCCTTTTACGCGCGTGTAGCTCGCTGCCAATCGTGATTTGAGTGGAGTGAACTCTCTCGGTTAGGGCCGGTACCGAACACACTTGCGTGTATATTCGGTCCTATGAGCGCCTATCAAGCTGTGTTCCCTTTCATGTGCATGTCGTGTTGTCCTTTTCTATCATGTGGATGTTGTCTGATTCGATCGCGTTTGCGGCGTATTGTTCGAAGTGTAATCGAAGCTTCTAACGCGACAATCCGTTCCTACCGAACCCGTCAAATTTTCAATCAATTTGTGCAAAAATTAAGCAAGTGCTGTGATAATGGCAACACGTCGTGATAAGCGAAGTGGTATGGTGTACCATGCACGTGATCGTTTGCAGAAGCGGTGCTTGAAGGAATAGGAGGAGGATGTGCACGTGCTAGCTTTTTGCAATCCACAACAATAGGTAAGTGTAATGTTAAAAGAGAAAAATAGGATTGATCGAAAGTGTTGTTAATGAATTTTTTTGGCTATTTTAGAAAGTCATGTGTCTGTTAATGCTTTGCCATTGGTAAGCGACGAAGGCTTCGAACATATGGAAGTGTTCAGTAAGTGGAGATGATTTTAATTCATTCTTTATCAATGACTTGACGTTCATTGTGTCTATTTTTTTGCTGTACAGAAAAACTTCCATCATCGATGATCGATAGTGAGGAGGAAGGAGGGATGGGATACAGCAGCGGTGCTGCTGGTGCCGCACGAGGTACCGAGCTGCAAGATCGTCCGTTCGGCGAAGCGTCGTTTGCGGATGGCTAGAGACTGTGGGCACTACATACCAGCCAAACTCATAGAGCTTTGGCCCTTTTACTTGCCCACATTAGGCAGCACCAACCGCACTGCAAATTGCCTCGCGATCCCCGGACGTTGATGCACACACCGGTGTCGAAATCGACGGAAGCAGCGGTAACGTCCATCGGCGGAGGAAGTCTGTGGTACAGAGGTATGGCCACATGTTTGCAGGGATATTAGCCGGCATCGCGAATAAATTAACACATTTTAACAGTCGTTTAAAGTTCATTTTGGTTAAACTGAGTTCATTTGTTGTTCATTCCTGCTAAAATAAACGACCGTCAAAACAGTGAACGAACAGTGAGCGAGAACAAATCGAGGTTGCTAAAGAATGCAATCCAGCAACTGCAGCAGGACGTTCCACCCAAAAGGTTAAAGACAAGGAGATTGCTGCGAACCAATTTTTGCGATCAGTGGTACAGGACAAATGATGGCACCATCGTTATGTACCACACCGCAACACAAAAGGGCTCGCAGCTAATCGTTGAAGGGCATGCCCTGAAACAAAAATATTCTGCTTTTAGCCAGCCTTGCCCTTCCGAGCATGTTTTAATATTTCGGGAAGTCTTAAAGACGTTGATTCTGGTCAAATACACGCTGAACAGCTCAATCTTGTGCAGGCTTGCTGCTGTAGAAACCGCCAAAGGGGGCGATTTTATGTTTGTGCCATTAACACATACCTTTCTAACGGCAAATAAACAAACTAAAAACAACTAAGCCGAAAGTCGTTTTTTCGTCTGATTTGAGGAAAGAAACGCGCTAATTTTATCGACTAGCTTTTCGTTAAGTATCATTTTTAATTAGAAGCAAAGCGGCATATTACACTTTGCATCAAATTTCATCAACAGAGATAATTATTTGCAACAAAGGAACTACACCGCAAAATTAATTAAAATGCTCTGACAATTAATAGTACATCTTTTTTTTTTGTTGACTAGCAAATGAGAAAAGCGTAGCCTATCATAACGTGCCACTCGCATTTCATTTGATTGCGTGTAAAGTATTTAGTTTATGAAAGATAATAACGAAAAAAGTGTTCCTATTTTTATGAATGTTGTTTCCGTGTTATGCTATCATATTGATAAATATAAAAAATAAACGAATAAATAAATCCATGTTTATAATCCATATTGATTCGTTATGAAATCAAACAAGTTTTTTACGTGTTTTAATTGTTCAATTCAGCTTTAATAACAAATTATGCTAAACGATGCTTACCTATGCTATGCAAACCTCAACTTACTAAGCTTAATTGGTCACCTATAGCTATCTAATCAATACTTAACTAGACTAAATTAATATAAGCTAAATTATATTTAAATTGTGCCCACCGTCACCATCCTCTACAGGGTTCGGTTTTTTTTTGGCACGAGTTGATACGCGTACCGCAATTTTTTCCCGAAATAATCTCGAGCAAATCCGAGAGCTATTATAACTTTATTGGTGCTCCCAATCTTCTTAAAAAGCTGCAAAATGTTGCTATATATTTTTTAGCAACTTTTGCATTGCTCCCGCTCCAGCTGTAGCGAGGCAAAAATTCCTTGCTTCGTCTAGGGTTTTTTGTGTCTCGGAGTCGAACACCTTAGCCTGCAGCCAAGCTAAGCTATCCCGCATACACTCAGCATCGCCCAGCTTCTGCTCTAAAGCATTTAGCTCATCCTCCGTTGTGACGGGCGTAAGTGTAAAGCCCTCGGAGAGGAGGAGCATAGCCATCTTGGCCAACACAGAACGATTTTTTGATCTGCCCCACCTGCACTTCGGACCAGGTGCACCGACTTGGCGATGGCCGAAATTTTGCTTGATATTTCAGCATGATGCTTCTTTTGCTCCCCCCGTATCCCCTCGACGGATTCGTCCAATCGATCCAGCTTAGACCGGACGATCGCGAATTCCGTGAACAATTTCTCCACTACGGAGAATGGGACGGATTCTTCAGCTGAAACGACAACCGGGTCCACAACGGGAACGACAGCCTGGTTAGCAGCGGTAGTTGCAGGAACGGCATCGAGCGGTCCCAAAGCTTTGCGCTTCAGGCTGTTACCGCGCCTACGACAGCTCATCAAAGTACCAGCAGCTGGAGCGGGAGGGAAGACGGTAAGACGGCAAGACGGAAGGCTGATTTGACACATCCATTGTCAAATGCTAATTAATTTCCCTTTTGATCGAATCTTAAAAATCATTTGAAATGGTGTTAAATTTGTTAAATTCAGTCTAAATCACATCAAATAATTAATTTTAAAATCGCCCCCTACTTGCAAAATTACACGAAGATGATTGATATTTTAACTGGGAATTACGATATTCGACTTACGCGGAAATTCCTGATACGCGGTATTTTGCGGCCGTTTTCGGTCCCCATTAACCGTGTATCTCGGTGACCGCCTGTACTTTTGTCCCAGTCCCATAGGGACTACGCTGGATTGGTTCACCCTCCCTTTTGATTCTTACGAGTTGCGCTGCGCTGCACTGACATCCCCTCCCGCAAGTTTCTTTCGTAGTGCACTGTTTGCTTCGCTTTACTCAGCCTTGGAACGCACGAATCAAAACAAAAAAAATGAAATAAAGCAGCGGAAATCAAAATAATAGAAAGCGTTTAATACAGGGTTTTCGAGGATTATATAGACATGTTTATCGAGTTGTAGATTCGTTCAGGCATATAATAGACTCTTTCAGCGAGATATAGAATTGTTCGGAAGTCGGTGTAGACATGTTCGGTTATACTGTAGAGCTGTCACTTTCGTACCCCATGGACTGCAAGTTGGATCATTCTCATCAGAAGGTAAACAAACGGTTTTCGAAAAAATATGCTTTTTTCAACTAATTTATGTATTAAACAGCTTGGAGAATGATTATTAGCTACTTTTAGGACTTTTAAGAATGAAAAATTGAACCCTGCGGCACAGTGTGTAAACAAAACAAATGACAGCTCTACAGAATCGCTGAACATGTCAACGCCTACTTCCGAACAATTCTTTATCTCGCCGAAAGAGTCTATTATATGCCTGAACGAATCTACAACTCGCTGAACATGTCTATATAATCCTCGAAAACCCTGTAATAGAAAATAAAAGATAAGCGTTTCAATATGCACAACACTCCAACATTTATCAAAACTTCAATCGTCCGGCTTAGGCTAACAAGCGCGCGGCCTTTCACGGCGAACGCTTAAGCTGAACTGACGATTTCGTGTGGTGGCAAGAAAGGGAGCGCACAGAGGAACACTCGCTACATTAGTGCGAGCGAGACACCGATACCAACATGATGCTACGAGAAAACCAAACTGAGCGCAATGGCTGAATGTGAACACATAAGGGCAGTCGGGGTTGGTTCGACACTGCGGGTAAGTTCGACACCTTGCCGTTTTTGTATTTATAGAACTTTTTGAAGACAAAAAACTTATACATATTATTTATGTCAACTGTTTCGAATATTTGAGTCACATTTCACTGATCACAAACCTGTCAATTGTCAAAAAAACAACAAAATAAACACATGGTGGTTCTGATTGACAGCCGATGTAAGTTTTTACTTCTGGGACTTAAGGAATTGTGGCGTTATTTCAACAAAATTATAGTTTCCATGTTAATAGTATTGTTTTATAAATACTATTGATTAGTTCTGTAGCACAAGGCGTAATTTTTACATTAATCTATATAATATAAAATGTCACTAAAACTTGTGCGGCCAATGGGGGTAAATTCTACAACTTGGTAGTAGTGTAATGCTTATTTGTAGCATGTTAACTTTGTTTATATCGTAATTTGAAAGTGCCTGTATTTTATAAAGATGTCCCTTAACGATGTACCACAAACGTAATAATCAAGCTGAACAAACACGCAATTAAAAATACCGTAGAAGCTTTAAAATTCAAGATGTCAACAAACCTAGGAAGTTATAATTATGGAATTTAGCTATTATTCTCTCACAGAACGTTTGCCAAACTCGGACTCAAAACATATACTTTGTATATGGTTTAGGCTTATGAAAATTAATATTGTTATGGCTTTGACCGTATTTTAGGCTTACTTTAGGACGGGTAGGCTTAACTGAAGAAAAAAATAGACGCTGGTTTGGAATCACATTGACCGATGTTCACCTTTTGGTTTTCGAGTTGGCAGAGAAAAATAAAATTGAACACCCTTCGATTTTATAAAAAAAGTAAAAGATTACTGGAAGATGGCCAGGTTATTTTTTTAAAGGAATGTTAACCAATTATTCCGTAAACCAGATGCTATCGCCGCAGCTTCTACTATATGGAGACTGGTCCGATGCTATTTGAAATGAAATTTTTGTTCTTGCTTGTATTTTCATTTTTTTTTTTGTATATTTCAATACTGTTTTGTGTTATTTTTCGTAAAATTGGTACGAAATACTTTGTTGAACTTCAATGAAAACTACAGGCCATCAGAGTTTGCTATTTTGAACGCTAAAACCAATGTGTCGAAATCACCCCCAAGGTGTCGATTTTACCCCATCATGGTGTCGAACTTACCCGCACTGCAGTCGTGACGCAACAAAACACACTTTTTATTTTTATCAAAATGTTATCAAAATCAATCCAGGAACCGTAGTTTCTCGTAAGATGGTACATAATACACCAAAAAAGCTTTTTCGATGTCTACTAGTAAGTTTACTTTGGCAAAAGTATTGCAATCAGGGGAAAACCTTAAGGTGTCGAAACTACCCCCAGTTCCCCTCCACACCCACACTTGCGTGAATTTGAGAGTGCAGAATCTATGTAGAAACCAAAACATTTTCTCATTTCCGCGTACAGGTGTCCCCCGAGATACTACTCTATTTAGGACCGAAAAAATGTTAAAAGGCAAGGCGTAAGTCGAAATAGTCGTATGTCGAATATCTGTAAGTATAAAGTTGTTAACCGAAATTGAATATTCGGAATCTACGAAATCGTACATTTTATTTAAAATAATGTACGATAATGTAATAATTTTCTTCTAAAAGCCATTTACACGATATAGATATTCACAATCGGGGACTTGTGAAAAATGAAGAATAAATGTTTGTAATGGTTATCTGCACATGAATTCAAAAAAATATATCAATTTCGTCTGAATGACAACTTTAAACTGTCAAAATCAAAATCGTCATATCTGCGAATCGTCGTATCTCGAGAGGCTCGTGACTCTGGGGACGTCAGTTTCAGTGTATCTGGGAGATTTCAGTGTATCTGAGTAGCATGCGTTGAGTTTGCTTTGGTAGTTTAATTCTTTTGTTTTCTCTGTGATTGTGGTCATCATTTCAACAAGGCCGTAAAATAACAAATCTTTTCATAAGTGTTTCAGTATGATGTGGAATGTTTTCAATCGCTTATCATGTTTTCAATAGCACAGGGTGGCCACTCGATTCAGGATTTTAAATTCCCGGTTTTTCCCGGTTTTTCCCGGATTTTTCCCGGTTCACTATTCTTCGATACTTCAACTCTAAATTATTATATCATACGTTTTCAAAAATCGATATCTAGAGGCTGGTAGGTAAACACGGGCATTACGGGAAATATAGACACTTGTCAAAAAAACTGGATAAAAGTTTTTGGTGAATTATTCAACAATAAAGTATACAATCTGGAGGTGTGACAACATGTAACGTTCGTGTCAGGTTGCAATTGTTAGAGCAGCGGTGCAAGAGGATTAAACATCACTCGCGGGGTTAATTCGTCAAAACAAAGCAGAGTTTCGGATGATCACTGGGAGCCATCAGTGCTCCAGGTAACGAGTGGACATAATGAATTAATTTAACACATTTGTGTTGTTTATGCGAATTACGATAAGACTTAAACGGCTCCACTTAACCATGTCACCATGTGCGTACTGTGCGTAACTGAGCAGTACTCGGTCTTATCTTACATTATTATTTATACGAGTTACGAGTATAGTTATATTTGGTTTTACTTTCACTTTCTGTTTTATGTCAGTTATGCTGAAGGTCAAGTTTTGGGTTTACATATAGTTGCAATTATTCTGTAAGGTCAGTTCTGGGTTTTTGTGCTTACGCGGTGTTTTGTTTCTACGCTTGCGGGTAACGGTTCTATTTGTACACACGAAGGTACGGTGTCTTCTATTTCATTATATATGACTTAATGGTTGCTATTATGCAATGTTATGGTTTTACGCTCCAAGTGCGTTCTAACGGGTTTTGTGCTGAATAATATTTTTCTCGCCTTTGAAAGTTAATGTGTGGCTTGCATGTTTTGATAGTGTTTTGGGATAAGAGTTTTTCTGCTGATTTACATTTCCTGACTTAAGGGTCGTTATTGTGTGTTGACAATTTCTGCTATTTGAGTGTAATGAGAAGTATGTGAACTAAGTATAGCATATGCATGCTACAAACACATTTGAAAACCATTTTTGGCATGATTTCTATCAAATTTGTACAAACAAATTTTCAATCGTGCGCTCGTTTTTAGATTTAATTTCGCCACTATGGATCTTAAGCTATTTAAATATGCATTCTTTATATTTTCGGAAGTTTTATATGAGCTAACAACTGATGAAAAACGACAAAAAAATCTTTACGAATATTGCTTTTTGGAGGTTTAGCTTCATGACACAAAGATGTAAAGAATTTACCCCTTGACAAAGATATTTTCCATTTGCTATCAATTGTTGAGCAACAGATGTCATCACACAACCTTTAAAAAAGGTAACCGGAAGTCATGGACCAACCAGCCACTGGGGAAAGCATACAAATCTGCGAAGAACAGATTTCCTGTTAAACAGCAGCCTTGCATTATGCTGTTACTCGCACGACACTGATGATGCACCTCACGAATAGATACAGGAATCAACCATCAGTGCCAGTGTGGGAACCCACTCACCCGGGCGGAATGAAGGTAGAGGCCCGAAACCAAAATGCAAAATACCAATGTACAGGCGATGTGTGATTGGGTAACGTTAAAATTGCTAAAGAGGACACAAATTCTGTTCAAAAATTGAGATCGCCCACTAAATCCGACACGACCGCAACTTCACGAGAGATGAATAACAAAAGACGAGTGCACGGTAGAACAAATAGGCACACCATACCCGAAATGAGCAAGAACCGATAACGATTAACGTAAGTATTGCACCAGTGCGAATGAGAAGTATAGTACATATGTATATTGCGTACTACATGTGAGAAACGGGAAATGTTGTCCATGCACATTGGTGTGATGTTGATGGCCTGTGGTAAGTTGGGAACAATAAACAAAACATCCCATTAATTGAAAATGCACTTCGTACGATGGTAAACAGTGATAGGAAAAGATTGTGATAATTTCCCAGTTTCTTTATAGAATTTCCCGATTTTTCCCGGTTTTTCCTGGAAAATAAAATTCCTGGCTATTTCCCGGTTTTCCCAGTTGAGTGGCCACCCTGATAGCAAATAAAAAGTTTTCTAAAGTAGTAATACAAAATACACCCATTATGAAGCATTTTATACAAAAAAAAACATTACTTTTATACTTACATATGTATATATTCCATTTTTGTATGGAAAAAGGTTACAGAAGAGTACCAACGCTACCTTAGAACGCTAATTCAAAGGAAGTGTTTTACCATTACCAGCATCAATGAAACCGGGAACAAAAGTAACACTTCCAGAGCAGTTGAAAAATAAAGCAGCAGAAGTTGTAACCGAAGGGATGACAGTAGTGTTCCTTCCATTACAGCCTACCGTAGGAAAACATACTCACATTATAAAGTCAAGCATTCTACTATCGGAAGTTACTTCGCCACCGTTTTTTTATTTTAATAGTGCAGTTGTGCCGGTGCATATGAATGTGACCCGGTTTCGTCCATTGAATTTGACCACAAAGGTACAATCAATAAATCAGCACGCAGAACCACCAACGGAAGTTACTTCGGATCCGGTTTATGATGTTGATAGTGCCGTTGGGCCTTTGCTAATGACTGTGAATGTGACTCGGCGTCGTCCATCTAATTCGGTTAGTCAAGTACAGCCAACAAATCAGTTCACAGAATCGTCTCAATTTGTGAAGCTCAACTTATCACCTACTACTGAACTCGGAAGTCAGTTTCAATCAGAAATGCCGTCCTTGCAACGCTCTATGTCTCGAAGTATTATAAGTCCGTCATTTGCCTCACCACCTGCACATTCTACCAAGCCATCATGTCATGAAAGTAACATTAGTGTGGAAAGTATTTTGACTCAACTGTGTACGAATGTGTCCAACATTCGACCGTCGAGTCTGGTTAATCAGGCTCAATCAACTATGCAGCCTCAAAAAATTTCCGCAACTATTAGCAAGGAAGGTTTGCCACTTGGATCACCACCATCTCCTGCAACGTTCTCAAGATTCCCAGTTTAATCCGAATTTGTAGGAACTGTAATGGATAAAACAGAGTTTGAAAACATACATAAATAATTAGATATTGTTATAAGAGAACAACGAAACTTACGCCAAGCATTTGAGCATGCACTGCTATCAAATATGATTTGTCCTTCTGCTAATCCTGAAATGTTTAATTTAAATCCATTACAAAATTAAGATGAGCAGCAAACGTTTAACGATCAGCTGCTAAATAATTAATTTCGTGAAAATGTAATCGTATACATCAGAAAACAAGCAAACGATTTACGTTCGGCAAACGTTTTTCACTGTGCGATCGATGTACTGTTTTCAAAATAATTGCTTAGTTAATTGAATCTAGTGCGGATCTAGTGGTTCCATTTTGCAGGAGTTGGAATTGTACTAACAATAGTCGGAGTCGGATCGCAGTCGTGGGTGCGCTCCATACAGCACATTACTATTTTAGAGCCAATAGTAGAATTTGATCCATGCAATATTATTGCTAAATATTGCACAATAATATTAAACGACCAAAGACGATGCGCTTTTTATACCATTTGTTCATACTTTCATCTAGCCAACAGTTGCTGCAGGTATTGAAGTAGCTTTATAGCTTCAGCAATTGTGTAGTTTTACTTTTCAAATTATAGCTAAGTTAAAGAAAAAAAGAGGTCTAATAATGTGTATTTTCTTACCGTCTTGGCGTCTAATGAAAAGCTTGACCCGTAAGATCTACCAAATTTTTAAAACGATTAAAACAAAATTTAGTGCTTTTCGAGGATATCCCGGACCAATTAAATTAACTAAGCAATTATTTTGAAAACAGTATATCGATCGCACAGTGAAAAACGTATGCCAAACGTAAATCGTTTGCTCGTTTGCTTATGTATCCGATAACATTTTCAAGAAATTGATTATTTGGCAGCTGATCGTTAAACGTTTGCTGCTCATCTTAATTTTGTAATGGATTTAAATTAAACATTTCAGGATTAGCAGAAGGACAAATCATATTTGATAGCAGTGCATGCTCAAATGCTTGGCGTAAGTTTCGTTGTTCTCTTATAACAATATCTAATTATTTATGTATGTTTTCAAACTCTGTTTTATCCATTACAGTTCCTACAAAATCGGATTAAACTGGGAATCTTGAGAACGTTGCAGGAGATGGTGGTGATGCAAGTGGCAAACCTTCCTTGCTAATAGTTGCGGAAATTTTTTGAGGCTGCATAGATGATTGAGCCTGATTAACCAGACTCGACGGTCGAATGTTGGACACGTTCGTACACAGTTGAGTTAAAATACTTTCCACACTAATGTTACTTTCATGTCATGATGGCTTGGTAGAATGTGCAGGTGGTGAGGCAAATGACGGACTTATAATACTTGGAGACATAGAGCTTTGCATGGACGGCATTTCTGATTGAAACTGACTTCCGAGTTCAGTAGTAGGTGATAAGTTGAGCTTCACAAATTGAGACGATTCTGTGAACTGATTTGTTGGCTGTACTTGACTAACCGAATTAGATGGACGACGCCGAGTCACATCCATTAGCAAAGGCCCAACGGCACTATCAACATCATAAACCGGATCCGAAGTAACTTCCGTTGGTGGTTCTGCGTGCTGATTTATTGATTGTACCTTTGTGGTCAAACTCAATGGACGAAACCGGGTCACATTCATATGCACCGGCACAACTGCACTATTAAAATCAAAAAACGGTGGCGAAGTAACTTCCGATAGTAGAATGCTTGACTTTATAATGTGAGTATGTTTTCCTACGGTAGGCTGTAATGGAAAGAACACTACTGTCATTCCTTCGGTCACAACTTCTGCTGCTTTATTTTTCAACTGCTCTGGAAGTGTTACTTTTGTTCCCGGTTTCATTGATGCTGGTAATGGTAAAACACTTCCTTTGAATTAGCGTTCTAAGGTAGCGTTGGTACTCTTCTGTAACCTTTTTCCCTACAAAAATGGAATATATACATATGTAAGTATAAAAGCAATGTTTTTTTTAATAATATGCTCCCTTTTGTATACTTACTGACTTGCGACTCCGGATGACTCCGACTTTGGGCGTTTCCGGACAACTTCGGACGACTCCGGGCCATTTCGGACGATTCTGAACGACTCTGGATATTCCAGCGCGGACCTACCTTCCGGAGTTTATACCGAATTTATCGGAGTCGGATCGGAGTCGACTCTGGATATTTGCCAACTTTACCCATCACTACTCTAAAACACAAATAATGTTACTTTTTCTGATTATTTTCTTAACGATTATTTTTTTCTGCTGAACTGTGCAGCACTACATTAAAATTAGAGGAGATAAACCAATCATCCCGATTTCCCTTAATCAAAATGAAATTTCGTAAATGAAGAATTATCTTATCACCATAATTTTGAAGGCAACAAGAACAATTGCTGTCCAAGGTTAATTGTTAGAAGATTAATAAAACCGGTTTCAAACTCTTGTAGCCATTCATTAAGAAATGTGTCATAATTTGTAAATAATTTTCAAAATCATAAGCGCTTAAGGTCCATAATTATCCTAACTTTTTGATTTCATCATATACATGTATATGGTTGTGAACATTACTACTCACATAATCTTCTCCGTAGCTGTGACCAAATACTTTCACGTAAAGTGTGAGCATTTGACCATCAACATGCCATTGATGTTTGTAGAAATTGCAGGACAAAAAAGTGGTGCCACAGAAATACAAAAGAAAATGATTGTAGGCCTCGGAAGTAATGCGGTCTTTCAATACAAAAACACTAACATAATGCAAAAACGAGCTATACTCAGAGCCTTTCCAAAATCTGACATCGTCTAAATGGCTAGACTAAAACATTCGGTGAATTTTTGATGGTAGCAAAATGTGGGTCAAAGCTGTTTTAATATTTGATATGGCCCCAGGAGATAATTTTGGCGCTCCCCATTGACCAAATATCCAACCCTTCAAAATTTTACGGGTCACACCTTGGTCTATCAAATGTAGCCTGTCAGACACAATCACACCTTCTACTATTTCAAAATGTCAAGTCTAATAAGAGGAGTTGTTTCCTAATGGTGATCTCCATATTCCATGCCACCAAAGGCGTTATTGGTTCTAGAAGGGAACATCGCGGCAATCGGAAAACTAATGGCGTTGGGAATGGAATGATGATATCCAACTACCGTGCATTTCATCCCTCCAAAACCTTGTACGTCTCAAATAAGAAAAAAGGAATAGCACATTGTTTATAACATTATACCGCACCAACTTGCATTTTATGAATGCTCGAGCGGGTGAATCTGCAACAAAGGCACGCATCTTTATTTTGACTAATATGCCATTGCGACCGGAATGAATTCTCTGTTCCATTAGTAAATTCAACTCATCAACCAATTCACCAAGGTATTCCCCAGTGGATGTCGGTTTCGATGGCCCACAAAAAAATGCTACGGTCATATGATGCAAATGTGTCATTGTTTGAATCCGCATCAACATGGACGAGAAAGCCATGCGAGAGATTTTGTGGAAGGGCCCATCGATGAAGAACGTAAGAGGCAATTCAGAATCGGCCTCAAACTAACTAATAATATTAAAAAAAGAATCAATGACCACTAAACCTTATGCTTTCGATTCAATATTTTATCGTTTAAATCACATGCCTGAACATTTTGACATTGTGTTCCTTAGACATTTTGCAACACCTTGATGCCAAAACTGACCAGTGCCGATGTTTCTTATTATTTGCTTGGGTAATTGATTGGTTTGCAACAAAGTCCATGCATCCTTTGGTAGCCGTTAAGGTGTTTTTTCTCTGAGGTTTTGAAGAAAAAGATGCACAGATGTATGTGGAGTGTTTGACGATAAAGCCCAAAATCGAAGACATTTTTGTAAACTGTGGTTTTATGGGTTAAATCCTTCGGTACTCGTGACATCAATAATATTATCGTCATCATCGTTTATCACACACAAGCCTTGGGTATATTCTACTTTATTTGAATCTGCTTCTGGTGTATTTATAGCGGTCTGAGAGATTGGGACGAGGGCTGTAAACATTATAAATGAATACATTTTGCATCAATTCCACAATTAGTTATTTTTTGTTTGTAAAATATTTAGTCTTGTAGTAATGATGTTAAGCTTTACTAACCGAATGAGTTCAAATTACTTATTTTTATAATTCAAACCTTAATTTAACAATTCCAGTTTTGACAGTTGTCAACATAGCGTGTCTACTGCTATCGCTCCGCATTTATCCGCTGTTTTATTGGTGTATTCTGGTTTTGCTATAATCAACACGGGTTTTAGTGTGTCCATAAGTGCAGTCTCGTGACCCTGCCATCGTGTTCCTGACGAGAACCACCGTGTTCGCGATATATTTGGATTTTATTTGTGGCTCCTTCGACGTTCATCTGCAGTGGCATCTAAAATGGAGGATGTGTGTTATGCATGTTCGGAAGCACTGGGCCCGGTTGAAGGGTCAATTACGTGCCTATATTGTGAGGGTACATACCATCTGGCGTGCACTAAGGTGCCTGTATCGGTCATCGACGAAGTGAAACGGATGGCCTCCCTGCACTGGAGTTGCAATGGGTGTACTAACGCCATCGGGAATCCGCGTAGCAAGGCGATCAAGGGCATGGGTATGCAGGTTGGGTTTCAGGCAGCCCTCACAGCTGCTGTTGATGCCATGAAGGCTAGCTTGGTCCCACCGGTAATACAGGAGATTCGGGATGGCTTTGCCGGAATCGCCACGGCCCATTCGGCATCCTTGCAACATAGCAATCAATTGCTCCCAGATGCACTACCAAACGGAAAAAGACGTAGATTATTTCGTGATGCAGTTGCATCCTCAGATGCCGTGTTTGTTGACAGTGCAGCAATCTCAAACGTCACAAATACAAACAACACTCACCGGATCGATCGTCCTTCACTACCACCAATAATCACAGGTACTAATACAACCTCCGCTTCAATACCAACTGTTTCACAGACACCAAGAACCGATTATTTGTGGCTGCATCTTTCAAGGTTGGCTGCGTCCGTCACCATAGAGCAAGTTGTCTCGTTGGTGTGTTTGCAGTTGGACATTACAGACGCAATTGCTTTTAGTCTGCTAAAAGCAGGAACGGTTCCTAGCCCATTGAGTGCTGTATCGTTCAAGGTCAGAATCCCTGCTGCCCTTCGTAGTAAGGCACTTAACGCAGCCTCCTGGCCGGTCGGGCTCGGTGTGCGTGAGTTCATCTCGCTCCCGCCGCGATCTCTACATTCACGAACACAACACACGAACACTTACACACCGATACCGCAACAACCCCGTAATCAGCAGACACCGGCACCACTACAGCCTCGCACTCAGCACTCATCGGCACCACAGCAGCCTTGTACCCAACGCAATAATCCCCACAATAATCCGTACTCACCTGCACATATCCATGAACCCGCACGAACACAAACCGAACAATCACCAACCGATATGAACTGCACTCTCCCTTCACCCACTCTTCCGTCCACGTCACGTTCAAAAACACTTCAAACTACACTGGTTCAATTTTTTTCCGAAGTAACTGCACTACAGCAGCGCACCCATATTTTGCGCATACGGCTCGAGCAAATCCTTCGACAACAAACACAATACACTCACCTTCTACGATAAGCTCGCTCAATTGCAACACCACAGCGCCTACTAACACTATGCAACAAGCACCCACTGATCGAGCGGCTTGTATCACTGTGTACTATCAGAATGTGCGTGGCCTGCGTTCTAAAGCCGATGAGTTCCGTTTGTCGGTTCTTGAGACGGAATACGATGTATTGGTACTCACTGAAACTTGGCTCGATCCCTGTATTCCCACCGCTCTCCTCCTAGGAGATGAGTATCGTGTTTACCGATGCGACCGGGATGCCACTAACAGCTCTCACTCTCGTGGGGGTGGTGTTTTAATTGCATGCAACGTTTCTCTCCTCTCTTATGTGCTTCCTACGTTGCCGCAACTGTTAGAACTCACTTGCGTATGTATTCAGTTATGCGACCACCGTTTGTTTATTGCCGCTGCCTACCTGCCTCCTAACCAAAGCATGAATGAGGAGAAAATAAGTGCATTGATCGACTTCGTTGCTAATATCAGCACTACTCTTGGTCCGAGAGACAGGTTCATGCTTATTGGTGATTTCAACCAGTCTACGCTATCGTGGACATCGGCATCAGAGGAAAATGGAGCTGCTTTTGATTTCTATGAGCCTCATGCACGCTCCACGCGCAGTGTCCAGTTCGTTGATGGTTTGCATCAGAGTGGACTATACCAGCTTAACTCCAATACTAACTCATCGGGGCGAATACTTGACCTAATTTACGCAAATTGGCCAGCTGCATCTACATGTTCTACAATACGTGTCTGTGAATATCCCCTTACTACTATCGACGAACACCACCCTCCGCTTGACTTTGACTTGGACAACGTAGCCCCAGTTACGATCGCTACAGCCATTGATGCTGATAAAAGGCTGAATTATGCTCGTGTTGACCTTCCAAAATTGGAGCGATTGATTTTATCTTTTGACAATTCTTTTAACTGTTCGGACTATTCAACCATTGACGATGCCACAGAGGCTTTTTGTGAGTTCATGAGATCTGCTATATGTGAATGCACTCCTGTTAAAATTCCTCGTCGTGAACCACCATGGGCTGATCGCACACTAAATGCATTAAAAAAAGAAAAAAGAAAAGCCTATTCTGATCAACGAGCAGAACGAAACAGCACGTCACGTCTTTATTACAACAGAGTTCATTCTCTCTATCGCCGATACAATAGATCCTGTCACCGAAGTTATTTGAAACAAACTGCACGTTCCCTCTGCAAGTACCCTAGGCGCTTTTGGAGTTATATGGACAAAAAACGAAAATCTGCTGGGCTACCAAGCATTATACGTTATGACGGTGACAGTGCCTGTTCCCTGCCAGAAATGTGTAAATTGTTTGCCTTGCGCTTCAAGGACAACTTCGCTTCTCAAATTACTGGTCCAGAAGATGTGGCCGATGCTCTCTCTAACACACCTGTTGGTGCACTGCTCCCTATGCTACCAGTCATCACTGTCGATACGATCATCTCTGCCATCAAACGTGTCAAATCCTCATATACCCCTGGCCCAGATGGTATACCGGCCGTTATCCTAAAGTGGTGTGCTTCTGCGCTTGCTCCCTCGCTGATGAAGATTTTTAAGGAGTCCCTGAGGTGTGGAACCTTTCCTGCCACTTGGAAATCTTCCTGGATGACACCCATCTACAAGAAGGGCTGTAAGAATGATGCTGTAAACTATCGTGGCATAACCTCACTCAGCGTGTGTGCAAAGGTGTTCGAAATGCTAATCTACGAGCCATTGTTGGCCTCGGCCTGCAACTATATTAGTGTGAATCAACATGGTTTTGTACCCAGGCGATCTACAACGACTAATCTACTAGAATTTGTTAGCAAATGCCATAAATCTATCGATAACGGTTTACAACTAGATGCTATTTATACGGATATCAAGGCAGCATTCGACAGTGTATCGCACTCCATCTTGCTAGCGAAACTCGACTTACTTGGTCTCCCAAACCCTATGATAATGTGGCTTAGATCGTACCTTACAGATCGTCAATATTCTGTGAAGTTAGGCCCGTACATGTCAAGTCCAGTACATGCATCTTCTGGAGTCCCGCAGGGCAGCAACCTGGGTCCTTTGCTGTTCCTTCTTTTCATCAACGACGCGACATTGATCCTTCCGGCTGATAATCATCTACTGTACGCAGATGACGCGAAAATTTTTCGTGTTATTCGTGAACCAGAAGACCACGCCCGACTGCAAACTTCCTTGCATGAGTTCCAGTGTTGGTGCAACCGTAATGCTTTATCCCTATGCACACATAAATGTGAAGTCATCACTTTCAGTCGTTCTCGCTGCCCATCATTGTATGAATATGCGCTTGATGGACAGTCCTTGGTGCGAAAACAATGTGTTAAGGATCTAGGTGTTTTGCTCGATACAAAACTATCATTTAAGGATCAGCTGGATCATGTAGTAGCCACCAGCAATAGAATGCTAGGACTAGTTATCAATATGACTCGCGAGCTTAACGATATACCTTGCACCAAGGCGCTCTATTGCTCACTTATCCGGTCGTTGATGGAATATGCAAATATCGTATGGTGGCCAACTGCAGCGCGTCCGTTAGCTCGATTGGAATCAATCCAGCGCAAAATTTCACGATTTGCACTTCGCTCATGGAACCAAAGGCTCGATTACCGGACTAGGTGTTTACTACTCGGGCTACCCACCCTAAGTGAGCGAATACGAAAAGCCAGGTTGTCGTTCATCACGGGACTTCTCGACGGCCGTATTGACTCTCCGTCACTACTGGCTGCCATCAACCTGTACGTTCCGGCCAGGCCGCTCCGGACTCGAGCAATGTTGGCCCTCGACGACCGTAGAACGCAATTTGGCTCCTCTGACCCGTTCCTACTTATGTGCCGTGCTTTCAACGCAGTCAGCGACGCTTTTGAGCCGAGGATTTTGCCAACTGAGTTTAATGATCGTGTTTCTGTGTTAAATTTGGTTCCATAGTGCACATTTTTATGTTTTATGTTATTGTAATCCAATGTAAAGAACTCATTGTAAAACATTGCTAAAATGGTTCGAGAGGGCATTATTGTCCATCGATAGACAAATAAACATAAACATAAACATAAACATAAATGTTACTTTAACCTACATCAGATCTACGATCTTGTTTTACATTGACTAGGTTCTACTAATAACCCGGATTGCTACCAAATGACTGAGCCAAAATCGGAAGTGGCTTCCGAAACTTCAATCTCGGAACCGTTTCGAAGCCATTTGTAGTCATCGGAATCGTTCGAAGTCGTCCGAATAGACGGAGCTATCGAGGCCGTCGGAGCCGTCCAGCTCCGGCTTCGATAGCCGACTAGTGGCTTCGGATGGCTCCAATGGCTTTGACGATTTTGACAACTCCGAACGGTTCGGGGTAATTTCAATTTATTAATTATTTAATCCATAACACTTATTGATTTTAATCATCTATCTATTGATCTATCTCCAAAGTTAATTCAACACGAGCCTAAACGAAGGAACACATACGTTTTTTATAATGTTGAATTATAACGTTTGTTTTTAAATTTTCGGAATGAATAAAATAGTAAATTTGGCTTATTTAAGGACCATCTAGTGAAGAATCCACACCAGAAGTGGCCTTAGACAATAGGCCTATTCAAACAATCCGGGTAAAGTGTAAAACGGGGTGTTGCCTAGACAAGTTTCTTCTTCTTTGGCAGAACAACCGCTGTTGGTCAAGGCCTGCCTGTACCCACTGAATGAAATGAGCTTGGCTTTCAGTGACTTATTGTTACCATAACAGGATAGTCAGTCCTATGTATGGGGGCACGGTCTATTCGGGACTTGAACCCATGACGGGCATGTTGTTACGTCGTACGAGTTGACGACTGTACCACCAGCCCGACCCCAAGACAAGTTTCTTCTTCTTCTTTGGCTCCGATGTCGGTCAAGGCCTGCCTGTACCCACTTGTGGGCTTGGCTTTCAGTGACTAATTGATTCCCCCCCATAGCAGGATAGTCAGTCCCACGTATGGCGGCGCGGTCGTTTTGGGGATTGAACCCCTGACGTGCATGTTGTTAAGTCGTACGAGTTGACGACTGTACTACGAGACCGGCAAGACGAGGTTTAAGGACGGTGCAGTAAGGAGTGTCCGAAACCGCTCACGGTCCTTAGCCTTCGCCAGTCTATTACCTTGGCTTTAATGGCTGACGCCTACAAGTCATCTGGCCACTTCAATTTAAAAATTTACATTACAGTCACAACAGGACATATAGGACATACAGGACATTACAGTCATGAGATTAAAAAGATTTTTACATCATCGGCGTAGAGGAAACACCTATTTTGAGGGAGCACATATACACAATCTTTAACATTTAGTATAAAAAGCATAGGACTTAGCACGCTTCCTTGAGGTACGCCTGAGAGACCTATTAATATTTCGGAGAAACTATCGCAGACACGTACTTACGTACGTATATTGTTGAAATAATAATGGACTTCACGCTTCACGGCACGACGCTATTTCACGGGATGTCTAGTTGCACGATTAGGCGTAAAATGTTTCAGCCATGTTGATTATGGCTATTTCTTACGGTTTACGGCGTTCAATTGTCTCTATCTGTCAGGTTGCACGGTTGCGCAACAAGGTCAAGTTCGATAGAATTTACCGCACTGGTCGCGAAGCGCTGACACGGCACTGTTCCAAGCCAGCTTCGCAACAACCATAACTCTCTTCTTTTCCTCTTGGCTGGGGAATTACCATCGTTCATCACAACGGTGCACAGTAGGATATACAGTTGACATCCTCGTCGAGCGACACGTCAATAATGTGATAGTGGAAGTGGATATCATTACATGCTTGCGCGGCTGATCCTACTACGCTGACGGCGGGCAGTTATAAATCAGAGTTACAAATGCTTGCGTTCCGATCAAACGAATAATAAACATGGCTATCGCTTTATCCATAAATACCTAGTGAGGTAATACTACCAACTACACAGTGGTGATATAGAAGTGACCGATAACTGGATGTGTTTTACTGGAGTTTTTTTCAACCGGATGTTCGCTAACTGGATTCTCAATTAAAAAACACATAAATTTCAAAAAATTTAACTTTCGGAATCTTACGAAGAATATTTCATAGCAAATGCTTTTCTCACAAATTTAACCTCTCAGTTAGCGATAGTAACAATAGTGGCGGTGTGGTGATGGTAATTATTGTTGTAGGTACGGTACGGGTTCGCGTCGTAGGCCTGATGGCAGCGCTGTGTCAGCACTTCGCGATTGGCGCAGTAAACTAATCGAACTTGACCTTGCGTAACAATTGAAATCAATCTGCGTCAGGTGAAAAGCGAACTTCCAGTTAAACCGTGGGAACGACGTTATGCCACTTAGCATACGTTAACCTTTCGGATTGGGGTTTTGCTGACCGGCCAGCTGATACACGGTGCGTTTGTTGGAGACAGTAAAGCCTTACCTTGGGTAGGGGGACAATGCTGCTCATAAGTGAGTTGAAGGGACAAGATGTACGATCCTATGACCGATCAGAACTGACCTTCTGTTCGTTCTGATAGCTTTATTTATACTCCCATCTTAAGAAAGCTAGCGCACATTTGTTCACCAGATGTTTACGCTCGTAACTTTCTCTTTCGCAACTTGATGCGCTTTGACAAACGCATGTTTGTCAAGAGGGTCGCCTTCCTGGTGGGCTTTTACAATTTACAGTGTTTTGCTTAAGGTCTAATGCGTTTCTTATGCTAATTGTTCTTCCTTATTTATGACCTACTTTGGAGGTCTTCCTTGTTTATTTCCAGCTTGGGTGGTGCGACCACCATGGTAAAACACGGAACCGCGTGTGCAGTAAAACACGGACCGCATGTGCAGTGTTTTACCCGGCTGTTAGCATTCATGCTTTAAGCGGGTATGCGATAGCATGGATGCTACAACGGTATTGCATTAAAATACGCTCCATACGATAATTTAAGAGTAATTAATTTATTTATGTTATTTTCAAATCTTGTCTGGTCTTTTACAAAAGCTTTGTAACAAAATGGTCGCCTTTAGCTTCAGTGACAGAAAATCGATTAATTTGTTAAACTAGTTCAAATGGCCCAGTTACAGGGCTATGCAACGTTTATTGGGACGTATAAGGGAAAGCGGGGCAAAATGGGCATGTTAAGCAGTTTACTGAATATTCCTTTGAATATTCCACAAAACACAATTTTTCTTTCATTAATGTATGCCTCAACCATTTATCTATGGATTAAAATTGCCACATAGAATAAAAACAACTTAAAAACATGAAAATAATTCAAAATAAAAGTTGATGTTTAACGAGAAGCTATTTTGACACGCGGGGTATAATGAGCATAGCCCTGGGGCAAAATGGGCATATGTAAACAAACTGTGAAACGTCAAAACACTGGGGCAATTTGGGCCACAACAACTGCGCTTAGGTAATGGTCTATGCTTTTGCGCACGTTTCGTGAAATGTATTTTTCGTTCTATCTTTTGATTTGCTGGACAGAAAAGCCCTTAAAATTCTTCCAAAAATATGTTATCAAGATTAAAACAGTTTTTAAACGTTTAAATCTACAAAATCGAATCTTATGAAGCTGTGTCTGTTATCATTTTGAGGCGACAAATACAACACTAGGCATGGGCAAAACGATTCTTTTCACCGAACGCGAACGAACTAGTTCGCTCACCAAAAAAAACAGAACGCGAACGACGATTCTTTCGTTCTTTGTTTCATGAGGTTTTTATTCACAAAGAACGCTCGTTATCTTTTTCATTTACCCACCATAGACGCATACTGTAGCCAAAGAAGTACTCATTCTGCGGTTGAAACCAATCATTTAAAAACATTAAACACTCGGCTGTCTGGTCAACACAATCCTTCGCAAAACCGACCAAAAACTAGCATGTAAAAAACTAATACGAGCAAAAATGTCTCCTACATATATTGTACCCCATGCCTTATACACACTTAAGGATTCTATTTAAAAAAAAAACTACTTAAATACGGATCAACATGATGAGCGCAATCAATTCAGTTCAGTTCATTCGCGAACAATGACTAATCCGTTTGAACGGGCTCGATCTATTGAATTGTATAGGTATAATTTCCATGCCAACAGAACACAGATCGAACACCAGTTCGAACGCGTTCGATGAATTCAGTTGTGTAGGTACGATTTCCATGCCAACAGAACACAGATCGAACACCAGTTCGAACGCGTTCGATGAATTCAGCTGTGTAGGTACGATTTATACACCAACAGAACACAGATCGAACACCAGTTCGAACGCGTTCGATGAATTCAGTTGTGTAGGTACGATTTCCATGCCAACAGAACACAGATCGAACACCAGTTCGAACGCGTTCGATGAATTCAGTTGTGTAGGTACGATTAATACACCAACAGAACACAGATCGAACACTAGTTCGAACGTTTTCGATGAATTCAGTTGTGTAGGTACGATTTGCATACCAACAGAACACAGATCGAACACTAACGGATCAGATCGAACGCGTTCGATGAATTCAGTTGTGTAGGTACGATTTACACACCAACAGAACACAGATCGAACACCAGTTCGAACGCGTTCGATGAATTCAGTCGTATAGATACGATTTCCACACCAACAGCACACGTATCGAACACTGCTGGACAAATTCGACGGCGTTCGAGGAATTGAGTTGTATGGGTACGATTTCAACACAAACAGGGTACATTTTGATCTCTGACGACCCGTTCGCACGGTGCGAGAAAGAGCGAGAAAGCAATATGATTTTGCACGTTTTATTACCACATTTATGGGTGCCGTCGAACACTGAACGGAACGTTCGAACGCGTTCGGTGTAGTCAGTTTCTTCCAAAAGTCCTGGTCGTTCTTTTTGTTGAGAACCTCGTTCGTTCGTGCACTTTACCGAACTGTTCGAACGGTGCGATTCTCGTTCATTTTACACATGCCTATACAACACCATAGCCTCACCAAGTGCCGTATGTCAAATGCATCTGGCCATTTTGCCCCAAGCGTAACTGCCCATTTTGCCCCACGTGAAGCATTTTTGTATTTTTTGTTATATTATTAAAAATACGCATTCAATCGCCTTGCTTTCTTCAGACAAATTGTATAGAAATATCATACCTTTAAAAATATATCATGAAAAACTTCAACGCATCCCTGTGACACTAGTTGAAGCTTATTTTCGAAGTGGCAAAAATTACAATTGTTCATAGAACACTCTAATGAATACATTTTGAACATTGGAAAGTATCTTTGTAGTCAAAAAATGCTTAAATAGAGGGTACAGTATCGGACATTAAGATAGGACCCTTTTTTTCAATGCACCGTGCACTTGTTTTGCCACGTTACTTGTGTTTGTGTGTGTGTATGTGTGTATGTGTGTGTGTGTGTGAGTGTGTGTGTGTGTGTGTGTGTGTGTGTGTGTGTGTGTGTGTGTGTGTGTGTGTGTGTGTGTGTGTGTGTGTGTGTGTGTGTGTGTGTGTGTGTGTGTGTGTGTGTGTGTGTGTGTGTGTGTGTGTGTGTGTGTGTGTGTGTGTGTGTGTGTATGTGTGTGTGTGTGCATGTGTGTGTGTGTGTAGTAGTAGAAAGAGAGTGTGCTTTTTAATGTGTATTAGCAAGTGCGCGGGTTTGTGTCTGAAAAACATAGCTTGCCATGATGTCATATTGCGTTGAAATTATTCTTATTATGTGTGTTATCATGTGAAACATTGTGCGTTTAAAAACTAAAGTTTGCATCGACAGCAGCGCTTGTTCCTCGGACGAAAACGCAGGTGTGCTGTTTCATGAATGTGAATGCGACACCGGTGCGAAATGGACACGCGCACAATAGCAATGAACTCGGCATTCCCTCACAGGTGTTTCTCCAGTGCACGCCATTGAAAGGCCTTCGTGCATCTCTGCGTTGCACGTTGTGTGCGAATGGTAAACTTTGTGCGTGCATTGAGCTGGCGCGCAGTTATTCTTTTCAATGGGCGTTTTGTTTCATGAGCGCGGCAGTATTCTTTTCTCGATTTTGAAGGGAAGACGCTTACTCGCGTACTCGTTGATAGTTTTTATCCATGCGATGTTTTCGCTGCTCCAAAACGATGTAATTCATCGCGTATAGAAGTAGAACGCAGGCAGAGCACGGGATCAGCCGTGTCCAAGTTTTTAACCAGCGCGTTCTTGACGGTCCAAGCAAGCAATTATAGTAACAATGGGTCGAGGTAAACGTTGTACCGATCATCAGCGCCATATGTAAAAGCGAATGGCTGCTGCTGGCATTAAGCGCAAAAGGATCGGGTTCGTAATGGAACGATCGCGCACTTTTGTGGCAAACGCGCTTTGGACAACCGAAACGTGCTTCGACAACTGAAACGCGCTTGGACAACCGAAACGCGCAAGTCAACCGGACGTCCTCAGAAGACCACGGCGAAAGAAGACCGTAACATTGTTAATATATCGAAAACACACTGATCGCGAGGGCGGTGGTCCTGCTTATCACATCAAAAACCTAACCCAAAAAACAAAAAAACTACTTACAAATCTATCCGAAACGACCTACTTGTGAAACAAACACACACATCAATACACATTCAAACATACATCCACACACAAACACACACATGCACACACACACACACACACACACACACACACACACACACACACACACACACACACACACATACACACACATACACACACACACAAACACAAGCGCATACAAACCACACATAAACTTGGCCCAACGGGTGCACGGTGCGTTAAAAAACCAATGCCCTATTTTTCTGTCCGATACTGTACCCATTTTGCCCCGCATGCCCATTTTGCCCCGCTTTCCCCTACGTCTTATCAACGACGTAAGAATTGCACTTCAATCAATCATTTTGATTTTGAATCCTTTGTAAAATAATTGTTATGAGTGCTTATATTATTTATCACCCTTAGTTTAAGCCTATTGTGCGGTCCGTGGCAACTTTGTGAAGGTTAAAATAAATAGTGAATTATTGTGACTATTTTTAAAGAGGATACAAAATTACTCTATGTTTCGGGACTTAAACGCGCGAGAAAAGGACGCATCTTCCGCGGTCGGTCCTTTAATAGTTTCTCTTATTTATCTATTTCGCCTGTTATCAACGCAAACGCAAATAGTGCCCCCTAATGTAGATGTAATTTTTTGCTTTTATGAGACATAAATCAAGGTTACATAATAACAAGCTATAGAAATGTGTATATTAAGTTAGTATTTTATTATAAAGACTAATTTAGATACAGGCAACGGAAAAATGGCCCTCAACACCATTATATATGAAGCAAAACGCCAACCCAATAGTTTGAAAACTCTTGCGGTAATTACATCGTGATTCGTTGTCGTAATATTTGTTGTTCAATCGTTGCACACATACTAATATGTTGTCCAGCACATCAATTGCATAAGAGAGCTTCGCGTCGACCAGGGAAAATATTTTGCAAACGGATAAAGCGCATTATAGCTGGTCTGGCCCTATCTGCATAAAGTCGGCTAACTGCGGCATACTCGGAAAGATCTTTATAAAAGGAGGCCGACAATTGTTATCAGGAAAAACAACAGCTATAGAACTAAGAGCTCGTCGGACTACCTAGCACGCATCGAATAAGAGCGGTTGAAGGGGGAGAACAACAACCATTTCCAAAGATAAAAGGATAGGTAAAGATATCAATGGACCGTGACGTGCAAACGATTTTCCAACACCCTAGAAGACCATCAATAGCACTTTTGACGAAAATCGAAGAGAAAATCCAAGCTATGGGGGGAAATCAATTAGTCACCCTAAAAACAACGAGCGGGATATTTTATCATGGTGTGTGTAAAAACCTAGAGTTAAGCGGAGAATCGGTGTGAAATACACGGAGGCGAGAGCGCGTTTTGGTTTCGACACAGTTTTGGCACTAACACAGTTACACATGTGGAAATGTGTGCGTTCATTTTCGGCCAGCTCGCTCAGTTTGATCTGTTCGCAGCGCTGTGCTGATGTCGGTGTCTCGCTTGCACTGCTGTACCGAAAGTTCCTCTGTGTGCTCTCGTTCTTGCTACCACATGAAATCGTCAGTACAGCTCAAGGATCGGCAGTGAGCGGCCGCACGTGCGTCAGCCTAAGTCCTGGACGATTGATGTTATGATTTTGTAAAGTGTTCAAGTGTTCAAGTGTTGTGCGAATTCAAATGAAGCTGCGCGAATGATTCGTAATGCATGTTATGTACATCGCGCAGCTTCATTTCTTACCTTTTTTACAGTAATCAACGTGTACAAAAGGATCTACGCAGATATTCGGCCACTTCAACGTTTGCATCGATGGAGCGATCGATTTTATTTTAGTTTGATATTGTGTATGTAAATGTGTGAAATCGTGTAAAGTTATGTAAATGTTTCAATAAAGTGATGAAAAAAAAAATCTACGCGTGTTTGTTTTTTTTTGTTTAGCTTTAGATAACAAAAAAATACGCAGCAAGTGTGAGCGATCGCTGAACGAAAGAAACGCACACAGCGCAACACGAAAGAAACAAAGATTCTCTCCCCTTTTTTTAAGCCTACGAAATCTTCCATCGGCTTGATTCTAGGTTTTTACGCACACCATGATAAAAATTACCCGCTCTTTGTCCGTAGGGCACTGAAAGCCAAGCCCACAAGTGGTACAGGCAGGCCTTGGCCGACAACGGTTGTTGAGCCAAAGAAGAAGAAAAAGAAGAAGGAGGGTGTGAATGGATGTCGCCGATGGTTCCAATCATTAAGGACAATGGTTAATTACGCCTATTCGTAAATATGCGCCGAGCATAACACTACAATGAGGGAATGGCATTTAATGCCAATGATTGAAGATTGTTTACCGCGGCTAAAATAATTAGTCGTTTGGACATAAAGTAGGCTTTCCATCTAATTGAACTACACGACATTCATTACTCATATAGGATTGCTCCGGTACAAACGGTAAATGTTTGGAATTGGTTTTCCGGAAGTTTTCCAACGCATAATGGAATTTTCGCAATATTTACTAAAAAGGTTGTTGACTACATATATGATACATTGATCTATGCGGATTCAGAAAAAAAATACACGACAAGGTGTTAGAAGATGTAATGCGCGTATTGGACGAGAAAGAAATTCTGCTTAATCAAGACAAATGTCTGTTTAGGGTCCTAGTTTTTTTTTTTTTTTGGGATCATTCCAAAGTATTACACCGGGCCTAGGAAAAGTAGAAGCCGTAAATAAATTTCGGGCACCTTTCTCAACGGAAACAAAATCGAAGTTTCCTTGATACAATCGCATACCTCAGCAAATTCCTGCCTAATTTAGTCACCATAACAGCACCGTTGCGCCAGTTGACCCATAAAAAGGTACCGTAAGCCATTACAAGTAATATTCAAACCCGATTCAAGATCATGCGCACGAATCAAACGATGGTTACTTAGACTACAATCGTTCAAATTCATAATTAAGCATCGGAAAGGGAATATTACGGACCCATTATCTCGATTGTTGTCTGACAAGCAAAAATACTTTTTTGACGAAGAGAGCAAATTTTTAGTTGGCGCAATGATGCAGTCAGCAGCGATTGATATACATAAATTTGACGAAGTAGTGAAAAGGACGAAGAACTGGAAAAATTAAAAAAAAAAGTTTACTAACAAATGTCAGAGTAGAACCAGGCATACAAGCCAATGCACCCTTTAAGGATGATCTGGGAACAATAGGAGAAATGTTAGGCAGGGGAAACAAACTGATTGTGCCAATAACACTTCGATTCCGAATATTGGAACTAGCGCACCAAGGACATCCGGGAGCATCAGTTATGAAACAACGCTCAAGAAAAAGGGTATGGAGACCAGGCATGCCAGAAGTCAGAACCAATGGTAGGATGTTCACTACCTTTGAGGCCATGGGTAGACGTAGTTTTAGACTTCTTATGTCATGTGGAACACATCTATTAGTGGCGATTGGTTACTTCAGCCGGTATAAGAAAATTGAAATTATGAACAGAATACCATCGAAGGAGACAGTGGGAAGGTTGGGAAAAATAAGAACACGTTAACGCTATCCAACAACAATCACTCTTGATAATACTAAGCAATTGGTAGGAAAAGACTTGGCTGGTTTGGTTTAGTCGAACGTCAAAAAAATTATACTGAAAAAGAGCAGCTTAACGGCAAGATTGGCAGAAGGATCTTAATGAATACCTTATGATGTACTTCACCACTTCTCATTCCACGACAGAGAAGACCCCAACGGATTTAATGTTTAGCAGAGCCATAAGATCGAAAATTCAATCAGTGGAAAATATAGAAACATGGATTGCACGAGAAGAAATTATAGATCAAGACAATTCAAAGAAATGAAAAATAAGGAACATAAAGAACAAAAAAGGAATGCTATGTAATCTTTGACAACTGAGGGTGACACGGTACTGGCAAACAATCTGATTCCCAACAACAAAACCCAAACGACATTTGAATTAAACCAATTTCTAGGAGTGGAAAAAAATGGTGCCAAATCTATAAAAGAAAAATAGCTCACTTAAAAAAGACAGAGGGAAAGATAAACACGCAGGAAACAGGCAAAGAAACACAAAGTGTCAAAGACCCAGAAGGGACCGAAGATAGAAATGAGTTGGAGAGGAATCGAGAACAACGTACAAGAAAAACCCCGACAATACCAGAGGATTTCATAGTAGGGTGAAGGAATATAATATGGAAACGATAAGAAATAATTAATTAGAATAGTCAATTAAAGGAATATGGGTAGAACATGAACAAATAAATAAAACGTATAAAAACAAATGATGTGGTAATCACAATATCGAGCAGCACGACTATTCCGGATCGGATTGACTCGTACCGATTGGATACCAATCCGAACCGATCGGGCGGCTTTATTAAGGAGGATAACGAACAAGAATATTCATATATGGAAGCCATCGATAGCGGACGCGACCTACGGTACCACAAAATCTATTAGAGCACATCTGCACCCCTGCAAATTGCACCACAATTGGTACACTTACCCTATATAGTGTGAAACTCTGTATAAACTTTGAACAATTTATGTGGCAAATCAATACAATTTGCTAAAAGAACTGTCCAATTTAGAAAACCGATTACAATGTACTTTCTCTTATTTAATACCTTTCCAATTAGAAACCCCTTTCTTATTTGGAAATGTTGTACAGTCCATTAATTGTTAGTACAGGCGTCCCCCGAGTTACGACCCCCTCGAGTTACGACGATTCGCAGATACGACGATTTTGATTTTGACAGTTAAAAGTTGTCATTGACAAGAAATTGATATATTTTTTTGAATATCTGGGCTGATAACCGTTATACACACATTTCCAAAGATCCCACAACTACCCTATCTTGAATACAGGCGGTCCCCGAGATACACGGTACCTCTTATACGCGGATTCGGAGATACGCGGTTTTCTAAATTTAACAATTCTTTGAGCAAATTGTACTGATTTGACACATCAATTTTAAATTGCCAAATAATTTCCGTTTTAATCGAATGTTAAAAACTATTTCAAATGGTTTAAAACTGTTATATTCAGTCAGAATCATATCAACTAATTCATAAAGTAACTATAACCTCCCCCTACTTGCAAAATTACACGAACATTACTAATATTTTAGCTGGAAACCACGAGATTCGACTTACGCGGTATTTTGTGGCCGTTTTCGGTCCCCATTAACCATGTATCTCGGGGACCGCCTGTATCTATATTGTGTACGGTTTTTAAAATATAATTATTATATTATCAAGCATTATTTTAAATAAAATACACGATATCATAAACTTCAACTCTTCAACTTCGGTTATAAACTTAATATTCATAGATATTCAGCATACGACTTTTTCGACTTACGCCTTGCTTTGGGACATTTTTTCGGTCCCAAATACAGTCGTATCTCGGGGGACACCTGTACATTTTTGTACCTCTAATTTGGAAACACTCTGAAATCTGTACCCCGCTTATCAGTGTATGGTGTTGCATGGTCATTGAATGATGTATGCTGCAATCTGCAATCGTATTCGCAGTTTCCTGTAGCAACAGTCAAGGCTGCATACTGAATGTTCCTTCTCTTTCAAGTTTACAGAGTTTTCATAGCCAATTCGATATTGTTTCGTCGTGAATAGTTTTCGAATAAAGTTTCCTTTTCTTTCTTTGATTTTTGCTGCTAATATTTACCGAAGCCGTTGTAATAAATTGCTGATGAAAAGAGGGAAAAAGCCTTTTCGCCCTCTATTTATCAATTTAAGATCGATAGAGATGTGTACATAAATAATCGACCGTGCGCGGATGTGATCCGATCCGCAGTTCAAATCTGCAAGATTCGCGTAGCTGCTAGAACAGATATTTTAAACTTGTTATTGGTTTTCATCACGTCTGACTTTGGCATCATACAGGGTTTTCCAAGCCACTTCAATGTTGAAACTGAAAATTTCAACCACGTTAAACGAAAGCTGATGGCTGCACGGGTGATTTCAAGTCTGAAAAGCCAGTTCAATACAAAAAGTTTTGTTTTCAAAATCGTTATACGGACGTCACACGAAGCGTAAACTTTGGCGTAAACTGGATTTCAGCCATACAACCCTGAAATCTTTTGACAGGAAGTTTACGCTCTCCCATACAAATCAAGCGTAAACTTTTTGAGTTTACGCCTCGTGTGACGTCCGTATTACACTATTTTTCAATATCGGTATAACCGTATCAATAAACGATGCGCAATCTCAGATTGCGCATATATTTATCTGTCAAAAAATATATCGTTTCCGCGAAGCCAACCCTGGCCTATAAACGTCATTTGCATGCGTTGTGTTGTTTTGTTTTGGCTTCCGCCACAACTGAACGTGTTAATCCGTAAGCAGCTTCATTTTCCAGCCATGAGTGATTATTTATCAAACAACGATCATAATTACAACCGGCGTCTTCGGCGAAACCGTCGGTGGTGGATGCGACCAGTTTTCTTCCGCAGAAGACAGGATGGAAATCGTCTGTTGGACGACATCAAGGCCGAAATGGTAAACGATACGATAAAAAATTTTATGCGGATGAAACACGAAGATTTCGATCGTCTTTATGCCTTGGTCGGTCCAGAAATAAGCCGCATGGATACAAATATGCGAGAAGCGATCACGGCCCAAGAAAGGCTTTTAATAACATTGCGGTATTTGGCAACGGGGGAGACATTTGCAAGCTTGCAATACTTGTTTCGGGTAAGTATGTTTTGTTTTTTTTCTTGTTTCGGCGGTCCGATTGGAGACGGTAGTGGCGTCGGTCTTTTCCATGGCAGCACCGTGGCAACATCGAATCTCATACAAACCGTCTCCCCGTACGCAGGACTGATAAAACTTTTTCGGACAAAAGCAAGTGAAGAGAAGTTAGCAATCGAAAACGATGCAAGAGCCTAATGTTGAACGAATTAAAATGAAATGTTCGGATTTTAATGAGTATTGTATAATTTTAGGTTTCTAAATCATCGATTGCCAAAATTGTAAAGGATGTGTGTGCTTGTTTAAATAAACATTTGCGGAGCTATGTAAAGGTATGTTTTTGTAATTTTTTTTATTTTATTTTTTATTGTGTTCCAGATCCCACTCCAGCATCGTCTGCCGCAAACGATTAGTGGCATCGTTTTGTTGGTCTGGTGGTAAATGGATTAACCATGCCCCCACCCACTGGCCAAACATGGACAAATAATTTTCCATCGCTGGAGTGGGTGCTGGGCTTGGTGCTGGGGTCGGTGCTGGGGTCGGTGCTGGGGTTTGTGCTGGGGTTGGTGCTGGAGTTGTTGTTGCTCGGATTGGTGCTGGGATCGGTACTGGAGTTCGTGCTGGGGTTGGTGCTGTAGTTGGTGCTGTAGTTCGTGCTGTTGTTGGTGCTGGATTTGGTGCTGGGATTGTTGGTGCTGGGATTGTTGGTGCTGGGATTGTTGGTTGGGGCGGAATTGAGGAATAGGAACAAGAAGGGATTGGGTGGGCTTGGGTGGAGGTGTCTTGTTCTAGGTCGTCATCGAACTGAAAAGAGAGATAAAAAATAATGAGATAGCATAATCAAAAAGTTACAAAATAAATAAGGTTGCATTAATATCCAACGACGAGCAATACATATGAGTTAAATTTATGAAATATATAATTAATTTATCTTTGTATGTGTTATTATGTTTATTTGTCTATCGATGGACAATAATGCCCTCTCGAACCATTTTTGCAATGTTTTACAATGAGTTCTTTACAATGGATTACAATAACATAGAACATAAAAATGTGCACTATGGAACCAAGTTTAACACAGAAACACGATCATTAAACTCAGTTGGCGAAATCCTCGGCTCAAAAGCGTCGCTGACTGCGTTGAAAGCACGGCACATGAGTAGGAACGGGTCAGAGGAGCCAAATTGCGTTCTACGGTCGTCGAGGGCCAACATTGCCCGAGTCCGGAGCGGCCTGGCCGGAACGTACAGGTTGATGGCAGCCAGTAGTGACGGAGAGTCAATACGGCCGTCGAGAAGTCCCGTGATGAACGACAACCTGGCTTTTCGTATACGCTCACTTAGGGTGGGTAGCCCGAGTAGTAAACACCTAGTCCGGTAATCGAGCCTTTGGTTCCATGAGCGAAGTGCAAATCGTGAAATTTTTCGCTGGATTGATTCCAATCGAGCTAACGGACGCGCTGCAGTTGGCCACCATACGATATTTGCATATTCCATTAACGACCGGATAAGTGAACAATAGAGAGCCTTGGTGCAAGGTATATCATTAAGCTCGCGAGTCATATTGATAACTAGTCCTAGCATTCTATTGCTGGTGGCTACTACATGATCCAGTTGATCCTTAAATGATAGTTTTGTATCAAGCAAAACACCTAGATCCTTAACACATAGTTTTCGCACCAAGGACTGTCCCTCAAGCGCATATTCATACAATGATGGGCAGCGAGAACGACTGAAAGTGATGACTTCACATTTATGTGTGCATAGGGATAAAGCATTACGGTTGCACCAACACTGGAACTCATGCAAGGAAGTTTGCAGTCGGGCGTGGTCTTCTGGTTGACGAATAACACGAAAAATTTTCGCGTCATCTGCGTACAGTAGATGATTATCAGCCGGAAGGATCAATGTCGCGTCGTTGATGAAAAGAAGGAACAGCAAAGGACCCAGGTTGCTGCCCTGCGGGACTCCAGAAGATGCATGCACTGGACTTGACATGTACGGGCCTAACTTCACAGAATATTGACGATCTGTAAGGTACGATCTGAGCCACATTATCATAGGGTTTGGGAGACCAAGTAAGTCGAGTTTCGCTAGCAAGATGGAGTGCGATACACTGTCAAATGCTGCCTTGATATCCGTATAAATAGCATCTAGTTGTAAACCGTTATCGATAGATTTATGGCATTTGCTAACAAATTCTAGTAGATTAGTCGTTGTAGATCGCCTGGGTACAAAACCATGTTGATTCACACTAATATAGTTGCAGGCCGAGGCCAACAATGGCTCGTAGATTAGCATTTCGAACACCTTTGCACACACGCTGAGTGAGGTTATGCCACGATAGTTTACAGCATCATTCTTACAGCCCTTCTTGTAGATGGGTGTCATCCAGGAAGATTTCCAAGTGGCAATTTTTATTATCATTTCAGATGCCGTCCACAGCAGAAGAATGGAAGGAGAAATCAAAAAAGTTTGAACAAAGGTGGAATTTTCCGCATGCAATTGGGTCCATTGATGGCAAACACGTACAAGTGGAAAAGCCTAGTAATAGTGGATCAGAGTATTACAACTATCAACATTATTTCAGCATTGTTTTACTTGCGGTAGTAGATGCCGATTACAACTTTTTACATGCAGATATTGGAGGAAAAGGTGGAATATCTAACGGAGGTGTATTTAAAAACACACGCTTATACCAGAGGCTGGAAAACAACAGTTTGAATGTACCGGAACCTGAACCACTGCGAGTTCCATATGCAATGCGAGTACCTTACTTTCTTTTAGGCGATAAAGCGTTTGCTTTTACCAGGTACTGCATTCGACCATTTGGAGGCATGCATGCGGAAGGGACAATTGAAAGAGTTTTCAACAAACGTCACTCTCGTGCTCGAATGATCGTTGAAAATGTGTTCGGGATTTTAGCCAACCGTTTCCGCATTAATAAAAGCCCGATTCTGCTAGAGCCAGAAGATGCTAAAACGGTTATTATGACAACAATATATCTCCATAATTTTCTTCGACAGAGTGCTTCACGCAATACATACACTCGCCCTTCATCTTTTGACAGGGTCGTCAATGGGCGTTTTGTAGAAGGCGAGAGAGCTCCAGCTACAATGAGCGGACTACAAGGCATACCCTGTCGCACGCCAAACGACTTGTTGAATATACGTTTACACATTGCACATGATCTTAAGTATAATAACCAACTTAATCATTAATGCAATACAACTCTTTGTATGTGTCAATTATTAAGCTAATTAGTAGTTATTAAATCGTAGAATGTGCGTAGATTACATGCAATTATACATTATATGAATAATATGCTAACCCACATCGTCGTTAGTACACTTGTACCTTTGCATTGTCCACCCACCATTGTTTAGATGAAAGAATGGTTCAACGTGAATCACGCTTGGCAAGTTATTCAGATAAAACGATTTATTTGCGATCGTTTGAGAACGGTCCATATGAGGCTTCAACCCATGACGGGCATGTTGTTGCTGTGCCACAGGACCGCCCTTAACTCGCAGTGAAATATAAAATTTACAGATAAATAACAAAACAACTTACCGTATCGAGATGCGTGCCGTCCTTCATGGTATCATCGAGGAACCTCATCGCGTCGAAGGCGAACCATCTTGGGTGGAAGACGTCCTCAGCCGCTACGAATGATAAAATTATGTCATTGAACAATTTCATATTATTTTAAATTTGATTAGTACCTGCTCCGCTTTGCTGACTTTTACGCAGCTTGGACTTATAAGTCCTGTAGCTGGTCAGCAGCTTCCTCCACTGGTAGCTCGCCTCTTCGACGGTGAGGTCCAAGAGTCCACCAATCTCGGTCCACGCATCCCTTCGCCGAATACCGTTTTTGTAGAACTCCGACCGCTTTTGCCATAAAGCAGGCCGTCGTTCCACCTCGGCAATTAGCCGAAGGCTTTTCTCAACATTCTGGAAGCAAATCAATAATAAAAAAACGATTAATCTCGACTCTATTCATTCACCATCCCCATGACCCCGTTATTATTTTGATGGCCCGGAAGATGCAGCAGTTTTCTTCCATTATCAGTCCTCTAACTCGGGAGAGCTGTAATATAAAATATTTAAATATACATAAACGTTCCTGTAAAAATAAGAAAGTTTTTTTTAATCGCAGCGGCAACAGCAATAGCTTCCATTGTAGCAGTTGGGGTAGAGGTTGCAGCAAAAATGGTGCAGGAAAGCAGGGCCAGCAGGAATAGTTGGTATTCCGAAATATAAGAAAGATTTCCTGTTGGAAGAAGACCAAAACCGCATAACCTACATTCCAGAATTCCAAACGATTATTAGTGTATGCGGACTAATAAGAAACATAACATCCCGTGGTACAGCCAGGTCAGTTCTCAAAGAGCTGCAATGTACAAATAAAACATTTCAGTTCAATGGTTTATTCCTGTAACAATAAAGACTAGCTAGGTACATTAAATTAGTACAATTTTTACAATTTACTATTTTTACAATTTAATTTTTTTACAATTTTTGCAATCTACAATTTTTACAATTTGACTTTTTAACAATCTACAATTTTTACAATTTTTTTTAACAAACTGCAAAGCAGCTGTCGTTTAAAAAAATTGCCGGTAGCTGGAGAAGCAGCAGCGGTGTTGTTTTTTTTCCAAGCCGGAAAATAATCGAAATTTAATAATAATTCAATTGTTGCCCATATTTCTAAATTTCTTTAGTATAACCGCATACACAAATCACAAACACTGAACATATATCATTTAAGGAAAAATAAAGCTACAAAAAAAAAACCCAAGCATTGCTTCCACTACAAAAACACCGGTATAAAAAACAGAATGATTATATATTTACCAATTTTATATAGTTCCGGCGATTCGGCACGTTCGGCGATTCGTTCTCCATGGCTGTAATCAAAATTTAATTAGATTTTTGGCTCAAAAATCAACGCTCATCTCATATTTTTTCGTTTCAATACCTACCGCTATATGTAAACAAACGTATTAATCCAAGATTGCGCTAAGATTGCGCATGAATTTTCGAGATTTATATGTCCGAGATATATAAATATTTTTTGACAGATAAATATATCAAATCGGGCCGTTTGACAGATAAATATATGCGCAATCTGAGATTGCGCATCGTCTATTGCTACGGTAAGCCATTTCAATCTGTCAGTTTGGCGGGCTCTCGCCACAGTGGGGTAGAAGGAAATAAAATACGTCAAAATGTTCAACAATTTATATATTGATTTTCAATGTGCAGCATTTGTATTTTCTAATGCAAATACAATTTTAAAATTTACTGTAAACTGTTAATATTATTGTTGATAAGATGATTGCTAAACTATATTTGTTGTGACTAGTGTATTAACAAAATGCATAATGATGTAAAATTTGTCCATGTCATAATATTTGCTCATTGTTATCATTTTTCCCGGCATGTCAAAACATCGTATCCATAAAGTGCACCTTTTTTCACATGGTTGCCATTCCGAAGTGTTGAGGGAGCTTGTGTGGAGCAATATAATTACTATTTGGTTTCATTAAAACATATTAAAAATGGAAGAGTTACCGATTGAAATCAACAAAAATAATGAGAGAAGTGACACTCTAGATACTACTGCAACTCAAGAACAATCATCTTTTATAATGCAGACGCAGAAAAAAACTAAATTTAAGACAACAAGTAACGCTGATCGCGAAAGAGTTATTAATGCGCATCAAAAAGGGTGTAGCCCAGCAATAATAGCGCAGACTTTAAATATCAACGTGTCGACGGTATACAGCATTATCAAAAAAATCAAACATACTTCGAGTCGAGGTGTCAAAACGAGGAGGTCAGCATGAGAAAAAAATTCGTATAGAAATAGGTAACAAAATTAGGGAATGGATTGATGAAGATGCTACAATATCTTTAAAAAAAAAATTCACAAAAAGTGCTGGAGAATTTCAACCTTCGAGTGAGTAAACCAACGATTGCTCGGGAAATCAAACATTTCCATTACTCACTTAAACGGATTCAAAAAATACCTGAGCGTCGAAACAATCCGAACACTATACAGGTACGAAAAGAGTACGCGACAAGTTTTTATGCTCTTCCCGGTCAAATATCAGACACAAATATAATATTTATTGACGAAGTGGGATTTTGCATTAGTATGCGTGCTAGTCGAGGTAGATCGGCATTAGGAAAGCCAGCAGTAACAGTGGTCCCGCAAATTCGAACGAAAAACATTTCGGTTTTTTGTGCAATGAATAGAAGAGGAATATTGCATTACGTGACAAAAGAGAGAGCAATTAACCGAGAATCCTTTTTGCAGTTTATTATCGATCTGAAAGCAAAATCAGCAGAAACCCTTACAGGAAACCTGATTTTTGTGATGGACAATGTCGCCTTTCACAAGTGTGTAGAGGTGAAACAGGCTCTTGAAGATGGAGGAGATGAAGTTCGTTATTTACTACCTTACTCCCCATTTTTAAATCCTATCGAAAATCTTTTCAGTAAATGGAAAGAAATAACTAAGCGTGCCAACGCAAATTGTGATGTAGAATTGTTGGAGGCCATAGAAGAAGGTGCTTCGTTGGTGACAGCAAGTGACTGTGAAGTATATGTACGGCATATGTGGTCGTATATTCCCCGATGCATGAATGAGGAGGAGATAGTAGATTGAACTGTTCTGTTTATTTTATTAAAGTTTATTGTTGTGTTAATTAAAAACGAATTAAACAGCTATGATGTTTGCAATAAGTTTGCGACATACGACTCTTTCGACTAACGTCTTGCTTTGGGACATTTTTTCGGTCCCAAATACAGTCGTATCTCGGGGGACACCTGAACTCGGTATTTTCTAAGGTTTTATTGTTTTGGAACCTTAAAGCGATCAAAGAATTGTTTGGGTGCAGTTTTTGAAATAAAAAGAAAAATTCAGAAATGATGCCATTGAACAAATGTCGTATCATTTTCATAGCCTTATACCAACGACACACGAAAAGTAAACTTGATAAGTTAACGCTTGATTTGTATGGGACAGATTGATCTTCCCATGAAGAGATTATTGAGTTGTATGGCTAAAATCCAGTTTATTCCAAAGTTTGCGCTTAGTGTGACGTCCGTATTACGGTGCATACGTCAAATGGGTACAATTTACTAGTGTTGGGAGAATTCCTAGAAAAATTCGATCGGATCGGATCCCGTTTGTAGGATTTGATTCCCTTAAAGATTCGTTTGCGATTGGGATTTGATTGCAATTCGATTGGGATAGGGATTCTTTTGCGATTTGATTGGGATTGAGATTAGTTTGGGATTCGTTTGGGATTCGATTGCGATTCTGATTGGGATGGGAATTGCGAATGCGATTGGGATTGGGATTCATTTGGGATTATGATTGGGATTGCGATTCGATTGGGATTGGGATTGTGATTCGGTTGGGAATCGGATTGCGATTCGGTAGAGAATCGGATAGCGATTGGGAATAGGATTGAAATTAGAGGTTGTCCCCGTAATACCGCGTCAAAATATAAGGGCATATGATGTGACTCGAGTGCTTGAGAAAAAGTATCAAAAATGCTCATTTTCTATTATGATCCGTGTTTGATAACTCGATTTGTCTCTGGTTTGATATATCTAACTGAACGAAGGTCATTTGCATTACCTGACAAACGGAGCCCGTTTTAAGTAAAACAGCTTTCCGTCAGGTTAAAGCTACGGAAATCGTTTTGTTTTACGGTTTATCTACTTAATACAAATATTTAAACCAGAAGAATTGCATGTAATTACATTCAAAAGGGATTTTGTTGTTTTTTTTTTACTTAAAAAGGGTGGGCTAGCTAAATGCACAGAAATTAGATAAACATAACGAAAGCGCTGGTTTGCATGACATTGCCAAAAACATTAAAAGAACAATGATACGCCACACGAATACATTATTATAAATTGGTACGATACTTCCTGCGTTTCGCGTTGCAGTTTGTTTTGACAAACAAAGCCATTTCAGATCAATTTGGTTGGTTTAAGAATTAACAGTCAGAAATGGATTAAAATTAACAGTCGTTAAAAATTAACCAGAGTCGTTAAAAATTGCTAGAATTTGGCATCGTGAACGCATTGAGTTCATTTGTTAATTTTAACGACTGGTCCTATGCCGCCGTTAAACAAACGACTGTCAAGAGCGTATGCGATACAAATTAACAGTCGTTTAATTATACTGCTCGAATTTTTTCCCCGTGTTTGCCTATATGGTATATCGAGCAGTCGTTAACTGTTTTGACAATCGTTTAATTTAACAGGAATGAACAACAAATGAACTCAGTTAAACCAAAATGTACTTTAAACGACTGTTAAAATGTGTTCATTTATTCGCGATGCCGGCTAATGTCTCGAGTCAACAAAAGAAGACTCTAACAAGCTTGTGTAATACCGATTTTGATTCAGTTCGGGTAGCGCGGTTTTGTTGGATACTTTTCCGTTTGAATCAGATAATCGACACTACCCAAATAGCCAGCTCGTACTTTATAGCTGATTTAGGGCTGTTTAACGAAAAATCGTTCCGATGTCGTACTTTGTGGCTGATTAAGAGATAGACGGTACTTTGCGGAACTACGGAGCTTTTTAACAGGCACATGGTACTCTTTGGAACTTTGCGGCTGATTAGCACTATGTGTAGGGCTCATGATGGAACTTTCAGGCTTGTTAAGAACGTGTACCGAACTTGGTGGAACTTCATAGCTTTTCAATGCATGACATCGGTACAAGGTGGGTCTTGTCAAAATGTCAAAGACAGACGCCGGTAATCATCTCATTGCTGCTGTACAAGTTAGATTAGTTCTTTGAAGAAGGGATTTTGAAGAAAGTGATTGTGAATTATCAGTAAATTGTGATACGTTTCATGTAATTTATGAATATTAAGGATTTAAAAATATACACATGTACACAAACAAAACAAATCCTGTTGTTTATTTCATCGATGACGCTTGCTTGAAAATAAAACGCAAAGAAAAATAATCCCCGGCACCGTAGCTTATGGAAGCTGCTTAGGCGCTATTTAGAAGGAGCGCCTGGAACTTTGATGCTGTTTATCTACTGCAAAAGGCGAATTAGAGCAGCGATCTTTAGCGTGCCAAAATGAGCTGCTTAAGCAATTCTGGCTATTTGGGTATAGTCGACATATAGCAAAAGTTCGTGTAATGTAGCATTTAATGGGAAGTAATAGTCAGAAAATAAATTATTTGATTTGATATCGAATTAAGGTCCACGTATCTCAGAGACTACTTGTACTAATTATGATGTAAGTACAGTAGAACGTCGATTATCCGGGCACCTCGGGACCGGACGGTTGCCGGTTAATCGATTTGCACGGATCATCGTCCAAAAATTGTCAAATTCATATAAAAATTGTAAGATTCACTAGTTTTATGATTAATTCACATTGAAATAATCGAACAATCGTTAGTAGAATATTATTTTAATCAATGACTATAGGTTTAACAACTGTTCATAAACAAAAATGAATTTCGAAAATACCACTAGACACTACAGAGCTGCACAAAAAATTGATTGCCCACGTGACTATCGCTGCAAATTTTCGCCGTATGTTTGAATAGCTGTCACATTTATGCCCACGGTTAAGACGCCCAACGGTTACTCCGCCCCCGGATAATCGACGTTCTACTGTACTAAAAAGTAAAATATTTACGTAAAACAAAATGACCCATTATTTCAGCTGTAACTAACCCCCCCGCCCCCGTCCCCCCACGATGCAAACTTGAAAAAAATGCTAGACCACATTGGGCTTGGGTTTCAAAGTTTCCAATCCCAACCAGAACTGGGATTCTAATATACGAAGCTCTTCTGAGATTCTTTTTTCCTAGCACTACAATTTAACGCAACAATTGAAAAATGTAAAATGAATTGCGGTTATAACAATCGTTAGAAGTCACTGAACACTAAACACTAAACAAATTTTCTACGCGAATGGTTACATTTCCTCATAAATAATTGTATAACATTATTTTTTTAACTGAAAAACTTATCATTCGAGTTGTGCGAAACTCCCAGTTACGCGAATGTCCCTGGAAGGCATCATTCGGGTAACTCGGGAAAAAAGTAGTTCAAGTACCAACCACCAATACCAGTTGGTGGTACTCTTGGAACGCATCACATAAAGTCTACCACTACTGTCTGTTAACCGGAGCCAGTTTGCAATTTCCCTTCGTATGCTTGCGCGTCCTGCCGATAAAAATTGACGATTCTGTCAATTGTTTCAATGTGCTGTTTGTCATGGACGTAAAATACGTACGGATTGACGACGCACGTAACACTTACCATTGTGGAATACGGCAAAACATGATTCGAAAAGGAGGTAGAGTTTTTTTGGCAGACATTTTTGTCGACGTTCCGAAGACTGCTCTGTGGGCTGTGGCTCATCACCATTTCGAGATGTCGCTCCTCTCGTTGCTTCTCTTCCGATAAGCAAAGACGTAGCAGTGAACAAGAGGCTGGGTCTTGGTGTAATTTCTTGCGGCTAGATGAAATCGATAAAGAATTTTTGATATTGTCACTGCCCGCGATCAATACGAGATGTCTCACTCTACCTAGATCCGGAAGCGTCAGTTTGTAGTTCTTGTTAATGCTTTGCACAAAGGGCTCATAGTCTGTATCGAAGGTGACCATCGGTTCGACAATTTCGCATTTGAACAGCTTTAACGGTTCTGATTCGAGAAATGTTTTCACCTCCTCGCCAAACGTCTACCAGGAGCGATCAATTCGAGTGGGCGGATCGCGATGGAATTGCTTCGACAGTGCGTATAATTCTTCTGGTCGATCTTTGCTTCGCTTTGGCTTTATCATACTGGTATCACCATTATACAGCTTAATTCTTTGACCGCTGGCCTGACGTCACAGTTTTTCGAGTGAGCACGTAGCGCACGGCAAAAGAGCGATGCGAACAACAATTTCTCGTGCGACTGTACTCACACTTTTGTTTCATTGCCATAAGCGGAGTAACACATGTCATTCTCGTTCTTTCTTTCCTACCTCATTCGTTGTCAAGAGAATCACTGAGCGTTTGATACAAAGCTAGATATCGCGCCGCTTTAAGTCTTAAGTGATGATTAAATGCATGGACAAATGGTTTGCTTACCTGTTCATGACACACTTCGGTGTACGTTAAAGAATTAAGCTGCGATGAAGCTCAAGTTCGTGTAATAAACGAAACAACGGGTTTCTATCGATCCAATCTTGTAATAGTTATCAATATCCCCAGAAAAGGCATATACATTCACCAACTATTCCATAATACAGGCAAATTGAAGGTTAAGGTTTAGGTTAAGTAAACACTTATTCGACAACACGATCATCAACATAACCGTTCAAATAGACATAGAGCGACAACGTCGCGCGCTATGACTTCTCGCGCAACAAAAAGAAGCTCAATTTTGCGAACAGAGCTAATCGTCTCGCTTGACATTTCTGCTTCATCCGAAATCCGAAACGAATGACAGGAGGGGATTCGATTGTGATACGTAGTTTTTTACGCACACTACGACACATCAACCAAAACAGCCATTGGAATTCACACGCATACATCAACAAATGATCGAATCCCCTCCTGTCATTTCGTTTTCATTTTTCTACCAAGGATACTGTACCAACGATAATGTATTTAGAAGACATCTGGGGAGACATCTGTCACTCTCTGCATACAAAATACAATACTCCGCACCAGCACTCCACGATTTCAATACCATAGCCACCGGAACAGTTATGTCATGTCGAGAAATGTCATTTTGCTCTGAACAACTTTACCTTGTCATTTTAAAACACCTTGGGATATACCCACCTGTATAATAAACCCACTTTGAAGCCCGTGGCAGCGTTCATTCGATACGATTTTATCGGACAAGATTTATATGGGATTTGACAGATAACGTAGGACGTGCGGTTTCGTCGCACCAAGGATAATGTATTTAGATGGTTGATTTTTATCGCTTTTGCTGGGAGACATTTTGGAGGACATCACTCTCTGCATACAAATTTCATTACCCCGCACCAGCCCATTATGCAGGAGCCACCAGAAGAGATATGTCAAGTCGAGAAATGTCATTTTGCTCTCAACAACTTCACCTTTGTAACACCTTGGTCGCACGACGGAATAAAAAAAAATTATTCCGTCAGATCGTCGCATCCGATTTTATCTGTCAATATAATCATGCAGTTTATGTAAGAACAATATGAAATTATTTTTTTATAAAGGTTTAACCATTAAAATCATTCAAATTTTCGCAATATGAGCCGAAAAAGCGTTTCACAGAAGCGTCCGATAAAATCGCATCCGATGGAGCACAGACACGGGCCTAATACGGTGAAGCGCTCAAGGTGTATGAATATTAGGAGGTGAAGTGCTTCAGAGCAAATTGGCATTTCACGTCGTGACATAAACGCAGGACTCCACACAACATCTGAAGCGTTTGGCATCTGTCAGTTGTTATGTTGCGCTCCGTGTTACCCTAGCAATAGACGATGCACAATCTCAGATTGCGCATATATTTATCTGACACCGTAGCAATAGACGATGCGCAATCACAGATTGCGTATATATTTATCTGTCAAACGGATCGGTTTGATATATTTATCTGTAAAAAAATTATATATCTCGGACACATAATCTTGAAAATGTATGCGCAATCTTGGCGCAATCTGAAAATGTATGGAAATGACGTTTATAGCTCTGGGTTGGCTACGCGAAATGACTTATGTTTTGATAAAACGAATATATGCGCAATCTGAGATTGTGCATCGTGTATTAATACGGTCAAACAGATCGGTTTGATATATTAATATGTAAAAAATATATATATATATCTCGGACATAAAATCTTGAAAATTTATGCGCAATCCTGACGCAATCTGCAATTCTATGGAAATGACGTTTATAGCTTAGGATTGGCTACGCGAAATGATATATGTTTTCATAAAACGAATATATGCGCAATCTGAGATTGCGCATCGTGATTTCATACGGTAATACGGTGAAGCGCTCAAGGTGTATGAATATTAGGAGGTGAAGTGCTTCAGAGCAAATTGGCATTTCACGTCGTGACATAAACGCAGGACTCCACCAAGGACCGTAAAGATATCAGGTCAAGTTATAAGCCCGTTTTGACAGCTAGGTGGAAGAAGAATTGACGAAGAAAACTGACAGTTAGTTTTCCGCTTTTGGCGAACGCTTCAAGTTCTCGAAGGAAAATTTCCATTTTAAATCACGGACTGTGTTCTAATAAACTAAAATATTCACCCAAATTGATCTCCACCAAATATTGACCATGCAAAACGTAAACAATCCATCAATACATATACAAGCGGAAAACCAGCTGTCAAAATCGGAGCCCAGGGGGGGGATCGCCAAAAGCGCTATAACTACACCTCATTATACATTCCACCTTGGACTCCACACAACATCTGAAGCGTTTGGCATCTGTCAGTTGTTATGTTGCGCTCCGTGTTACCCTAGCAATAGACGATGCACAATCTCAGATTGCGCATATATTTATCTACACCGTAGCAATAGACGATGCGCAATCACAGATTGCGCATATATTTATCTGTCAAACGAATCGGTTTGATATATTTATCTGTAAAAAAATTATATATCTCGGACACATAATCTTGAAAATGTATGCGCAATCTTGGCGCAATCTGAAAATGTATGGAAATGACGTTTATAGCTCTGGGTTGGCTACGCGAAATGACTTATGTTTTGATAAAACGAATATATGCGCAATCTGAGATTGTGCATCGTGTATTAATACGGTCAAACAGATCGGTTTGATATATTAATATGTAAAATATATATATATATATATCTCGGACATAAAATCTTGAAAATTTATGCGCAATCCTGACGCAATCTGCAATTCTATGGAAATGACGTTTATAGCTTAGGATTGGCTACGCGAAATGATATATGTTTTCATAAAACGAATATATGCGCAATCTGAGATTGCGCATCGTGATTTCATACGGTAATACGGTGAAGCGCTCAAGGTGTATGAATATTAGGAGGTGAAGTGCTTCAGAGCAAATTGGCATTTCACGTCGTGACATAAACGCAGGACTCCACACAACATCTGAAGCGTTTGGCATCTGTCAGTTGTTATGTTGCGCTCCGTGTTACCCTAGCAATAGACGATGCACATTCTCAGATTGCGCATATATTTATCTACACCGTAGCAATAGACGATGCGCAATCACAGATTGCGCATATATTTATCTGTCAAACGAATCGGTTTGATATATTTATCTGTAAAAAAATTATATATCTCGGACACATAATCTTGAAAATGTATGCGCAATCTTGGCGCAATCTGAAAATGTATGGAAATGACGTTTATAGCTCTGGGTTGGCTACGCGAAATGACTTATGTTTTGATAAAACGAATATATGCGCAATTTAAGATTGCGCCTCGTGTATTAATACGGTCAAACAGATCGGTTTGATATATTAATATGTAAAAAATATATATATATCTCGGACATAAAATCTTGAAAATTTATGCGCAATCCTGACGCAATCTGCAATTCTATGGAAATGACGTTTATGGCTTAGGATTGGCTACGCGAAATGATATATGTTTTCATAAAACGAATATATGCGCAATCTGAGATTGCGCATCGTGTATTAATACGGTTATGCTGTGTGGAGCAAGGTGAGAATATAGAGGAGGTGTCCTCTAAGCGTTTCGCATGTTGCCATTTTCAGATTCAGTTTGACAACAGCCGTCGATATTTGTTTACAGGCAGCAGCTGCATTATAACGTGTAAAATGCCGATTTATGGAGTGAGGATGCAAAATATAAATTTTTATTTCTTAACAAATGTTTGTTAAACGAAAACAATTCATTGATTCTATCCAAATATCAGCAACATTCGTCATATTTGACAACTGCCGTCGATTCTGGTTTTGTGATTTGCTCGATGCCCAATTGCTCTACATGACGACACCTCCTTACTACCCACTTTGGAGGGCTGGAGGGGGGAATAGTAAATTCCCAAGCGCCACAGATTAAGCTTAAACGACTGGAAAATTGAATATCCATAGAAAAAAAAAATGAATGCTCCACAGCTTCATTGGTTTGATCAATAGATGGCGTATTACGAACTCATCATTATATTGCTATCCTTTTCTTGCAATGTGTTTCGACAAGTTTCATCTTATCATGACCTATATAGCCTTCTAACTTCTGAGCAAAAATCTATATGAATGGTCGTGTGGTCAGATACGTGGGTATCAACACCAACGACCATTACTCAAATCTCACTTGCTACAGTGGTGGTGGTTTCCATTGGAGTTTAGTATTTAAACAATCGTATCGCCGTTCTAGTTCTAGCGATGCATAACTTCAATGCGAAACCATACAACAGTACAGAGGAAATGAGAAAGCTCTCCTCCAAGCGATGAAGCTCAACTGGTTGGGGTATCCCACCAACAGAGAGCGCCACCAGCTTTTTCGCTATTTTTAGATTGCATGAGTCGTTTGCCGTCTGCTAAACGAAGTCTTTCTATATTCCGTTTAGGTAGAGAACTCGAGTCGTTTAGAAGCCGTTTAGTGGTCGTTTAGTGGATTTGTGGCACTTGGGTTGTGTGCGATTTGACATAACAATACTCAATGATGGCGCCCGGAAAACGCGCTAACAATTCACCTCCTTAATAAACACACCTTGGTTTTATCAAGCATAAGTCATTTCGCGAAGCCAACCCTGAGTTATAAACGTCATTTCCATACATTTTCAGATTGCGCCAAGATTGCGCATAAATTTTCAAGATTATATGTCCGAGATATATAAAAAAATTTTGACAGATAAATATATCAAACCGATCCGTTTGACAGATAAATATATGCGCAATCTGAGATTGCGCATCGTCTATTGCTACGGTCAGTCGTCGTCCGTGCTCAGGCCCGTGTCTGTGCTCCATCGGATGGGATTTTATCGAAAAGCCTGTCAAAATTTTATGTGACCCAAATGACAATGGGACCCCCTAAAAATTGGCCAAAAATGTCAAATTTTTGACAGGATTGGATTTTGGATCGGATTGAATAGAAAATCCGATCTTCTGCCAGTGAGGCGAAGAAGCAACTATACTTGATGAATTGCGCAGTTAGAGAGAAAAATTTTTTGGAAATGAATAATAGCCAAAACGGTATTTTAGAAAGTTTATCGAAGCAATCGAAAAAACTTACGCATGTTCAAGGTTTTGTTGAACAAATTAGCAACGTGGTATGTGTAGGGAAAGGTGTAGGAGCTCAATCAAAAGCCCCAGAATGGTTTTAAAAACTAAAAACAAAAGACGATATGGATAAATTTAACCAAAGTTTAGGAACAGAAGATAATTTCAAGGATAATATACACAAATGGCTGGTTGAAAGCATAAAGAAAGCGGAAGTAAAAGACAGGATGCACGAGGCACGCGATTTGATTTTTGATCCAGAACTGTTTGCAGGTTGCAATTGGAAAGGTGGTCCGTCTTATAACCCCTGTTGCTGCGAGTCGTAAACAAATAGAGAACTGTCACCGCGGCTGACAGCAAAACATTCAGCACTTGCGATCGCGAGAGATTCCACACTCTCACGTACAGAGGGCACTGTTACGGGTTCGGATACAGGGAAGGCGAATGACCTCAGGATCGGGAATCGGGTTCCTCGCCATCGCGATTGCTTCAGTAGCATCACGACAGCGAGCGAATATAGTTGAAAAACTTTTTAAAGGTATACAAAAACCGCGATACAATAAAGTTTCCACCCAAAGCGAAACTCGGCGTTTTAACCATTTTTTGATTCCTACGAAGAAGTGAATACTATATCGCTACGCGATTAGTTCGGGAGCTAACAACCCCAAAATTCCCTTAATCACATATTCAAACATATTAGAACTGTTTAGAGCCATAGGTAGTGTTAGAAATTCTAACATGAAATTAATAACCAAATTTTTAGGCTGGTGGACGAGTGCCAAAAAATTAGTTTTTATTCTACACTGGTCGAAATCGTGTTAGAGAAAGGCCGAAAGTTGACACCTTTCACCTATTTATATATTTTTGTCCCTCATAACGCTAACAGTGCCGTGGAACCTTATAAATGTTCCAACATGTAGCAATTCCTTCCACTGAAAAAGATGTGGAAGATTTTTTTAAACTAAAGCTTCGATATGGCAAAGATCGCTTGAATTTAAAAAAATTCTAGCTTTAATCCTTCTAAAATGAATTGAATATGTGGCTAAGGAAATGGTGGGAAGATGACGAATCTTCATTCTGGCTACAATCCGCAAAGAGATGTACGGTAAGCAATCAAATCACTTGACTCGTGTATCCTGTTTTTGGCTATAATGATAAAATCATTGGCTTTTTTAAACGTAATGAAAAAGAACAGGCATAGAGCTATACAAAATTGATGTTTAATAATAATAATGTATTATGTACAAAGTTAAAACTTTACTATGTTAAAGAAGTAATTAAGCTACCTCAACTTATAATGTTTTTTTTTATTAAAATGTAATCACAATTAATAAAAATGTTAACTATGAACTCTGTACAAATAATCGTAATATATACAGGATTATTCTCAGAATACGTCATTATCCTGACTGAAACATGGTCGGACTCCTCTATTAATTCGTCACAGTTGTTTCCTGGTCCGGAATATTAATTATATCGTCTTCAGAAAGGACCGTAATGACAGAAATAGCAGGAAAACCAAAGGTGGTGGGGTTCTCATAGCTGTCGTCTCACATTTGCTAGTACTCTTATGTTCTACATCAGACACTGTCGAGCAACTTTGGTTAAAGATTTACAGCATTAAGAAAACGTATGTTATCGGCGCAATGTATGTTCCTCCTGACATGGCAAATAACACGTCGGTTATTCACACATTCTGTTCAACTATTGACGACGTAGCGTGTAAAGCTAATGAAATGTGTTTGTTATTCGGGGACTTCAATTTGTCAAACCTGAATTGGATACCCGATGAAACAAATCCACTTATGCTCCAAGTTGACTACGAATGCTCGAGGATCACGGACAACTGTCGCCTTCTTCTTGATTGTATGAATAGCAACGGACTATACCAGATTAACAAAATTCATAATGCGTCGAATAACTACCTCGATTTGATCTTTGTATGCGACGATATCCTGCAACAATGCTCTCCACCGGTAATAACACCCTTCCCCATAGTTGCTATTGATTGCTATCATCCGCATATAGAGCTATGCCTGCCGAACGGCTTAGCCAAAGCAGAACATCACACAACATCACATCAAGAATCAGGCATGCTCGACTACAGTCGCACAAACTTTTTGATTCTAAATGATCTACTGCAATCCTCTGACTGGTCATTCCTTGATGGAAACCCGGACGTAAACCATGCACTCGATATGTTCCATCGGAAATTTACGGAACATTTATCTGCCTGTTGCCCTATAAAACGTCCACGACAGGGTCCACCATGCTCAATTACGCCGTTTAAAACGAAACAAATCTTCCTGCTATCGGTTTTACCAAAACAGTGGAACACAACAATCGAGATTGCGATTCATCGCTGCACACAATGTATATAGAAGCTATAATAGACAACTACACTCTCGTTTTTTGATTCGTATACAGTTCAGCTTAAGAAGAAAACCGAAAAAATTTTGGAGGTATGTCGACACAAAACGGAAAAACAGCTCCCTGCCAACTATAGTTTCCTTTAATGGAACAACTTCGTGTACCAAAGAGGAAACCTGCAATTTATTTGCCGATCGTTTCATGAGTTCGTTTGCCACTGAAGCTCCTGGCTTCTCATTGGATGCTGCTCTCAACAACGTGCCCTCCGACGCGGACGATGTTAATGTGCGTGACATAAACATCTCCAGAGATTCTGTGCTAAAGGCGCTCAAGCAGGTCAAACCATCCTACAACCCTGGACCTGATGGTATTCCAACCGCAGTTCTTGCCAAATGCAGCGAAGTTTTGGCTGAACCTCTGGCTCGTATCTTCACACTCTCTCTCAATCAGCGAATGTTTCCAGCAGCATGGAAATCGTCCTACATGTTTCCTGTGCATAAAAAGGGGGATAAGAGCTTAGTGGAAAACTACCGTGGCATTACTACTTTGCCTGCAGATGCTAAGGTTTTTGAAGTCGTCGTCCAGAACTCGCTCTTGAACTGTTGCCGCTCGCTGATATCAACACGCCAACACGGGTTCTTCCCCCGCCGCAGTGTGACCACCAATTTGGTGGAGTTTGTATCTCACTGCCATGCTGAATTCGCTTCGGGAGCCCAGATGGATGTCATCTATACCGACCTTAAGGCTGCCTTTGATCGGGTGAATCATCGCTTGCTGTTGGCTAAGCTTGCTCGTCTTGGATTCTCTACCCCTTTAGTGGAGTGGTTCGAATCTTGCCTCACCAATCGTCGATATCGCGTGAAAGTTGATTGTATGACATCTAGGGAATTCGTGAGTTGTTCAGGCGTGCCACAGGGTAGTAACCTTGGACCTTTGCTGTTTTCTCTATTTTTCAATGACGTTACTACTGTAGTAAGGGAATCTGAATGTTTATTGTATGCGGACGATCTTAGACTTTTTTTTCCTGTGAGGTGTTTTGGTGTTTGTCTTGTCCTGCAAGCATCGATCGACTATTTTTCCGACTGGTGTCTGAACAACAACCTACAAATTTCTGTTGATAAATGTTTGTCCATGTCGTTTCACCGTTCTAATTGTCCAATAGTGTTTAACTACTGCATCTCCGGTACACAATTACAACGACACAGTGCAGTAAAAGACTTAGGAGTTACCCTTGACCGTAAACTTGACTTTCATGTGCACCATAACGAAATTATTGATAAAGCGAACAGAATGCTAGGATTTATACGCAGGCAGTCGAGAGAATTCTCCGACCCACATTGTCTTGTCGCACTCTACAAATCACTAGTCAGATCCATCTTAGAATACTCCTCAGTAGTTTGGTGCCCATCGTCGTCGTTATGGTCGAATAAGATTGAGTCAGTGCAGAAAAAATTCACCCGTTTGGTCTTACGGTTCACACCCTGGCGTAACGTAGCAGCGAGACCTAGTTATCATGCCCGGTGTTTAATTTTTGGACTCGAGTCTCTCGCTACTCGTCGCGAAACGGCGCAAATCTTGTTTATGAAAAAAATCATCCTAGGAGAGATAGATTCACCGGACCTTTTAGCTAGAGTTAATTTCCACGTACCTGCTCGTATTTTAAGAAACTTTAGGCTACTAAGAGTTGACCAAACTAGACGTGCATATAGCGATAATGAACCTTTGACTGCGATGGCTATTAGATTTAATGCACATTATGACTCTTTTGACTGGAATTCCCTAAGTTAACCTGTTTTTCTTGCTGTGATACTCTGTGTTATTTATTTTGTGCTGATGTTACATTGTACCGTGATGCTTTATGTTATTATAAGTTTAGTTTATAAGATCATTATAACATTTACAAATAAACAAATAAACAAATAAACAAATATTTCAAACTTTTTTTTCCAATTCACATAAACATTTTTTTTATTGAACATACATCATACATTTTTCAACATTATTTGTAAATTTACAATATTCTTAAGGCAACTTTGAGACAGAGTATTTAGTTCTGTCTCTGGATTAAGTCCGACCTTATACCGGGTCTACTCGGTTGCTTAATATCGATAACTTAACCTACTTAGCCTACTTAACCTACTTATCCTACTTAACCTAGTTAACCTATTTAGCATATTTAACCTACTCATACCTCATTCTGTTAAAGTGTGTAATAATGGAGTAAAATGTAGTTTACAACCAGTTCGTATTGTCTTAATAGCTACTATTTAACATTTAATGTCACTTATAGATATGGTGCGAAGCGTTGGTGAAGTATCGTTTTCATATCCGAAAACCAACAATCCCTAAACTTCCTTAACAAAAACCCCTGTCTGACTTGTAAAATTGTTTCATCCTTTTTTACTTTAAGTTTCGGATACGTTATACTTTCCTGGTTACTAGCAGTTTCTATATCTCGTAATAATATAATTTTTCCTATAGCTTGATGTAAACTTCTATAACCAGATGTTACGTAGCTATGTTTAATTTTCTGTAGCATATTTTCACAAGCATGCGTCGAAAAAGTTATCAAAGGGCCTAATCTGTCTACCTCTTCGTATACATGAAGCAAAAGATGAACGTTACTAACAAGATGTACACGGTCATAAACAACACTGTAATCCTCTACAAATTGCTTCAATAATGTTCCTGCATATTCCCACTGATCCTTAAATGCCCGAGACGATAACATCGTTATAGTGCAATACAATAATTTAAAATGTTCATATGCTAGTTTTCCTATTCTATCTTGCAAAACAACTATACCTGTGTAATGCAAAAGAAGTTTGAAAACTATACCTAATTGTATGAAATGTAGTAAATCACTAGTAGCTATACCTTTTATCATGTCGAATCGTTTTAAATCCGTAAGAGGTGTTTTACCTCTCCGGTGGCCTGTAGAACTGGGGTTTTCATCTGGAAATTCCTTATCTGTTCTTGGTGGCGCTTTTGTATCCTCGAAAATAACTTTTTTTTGAAATTTTAGGGAAGTTCCACAGCATTTACATTTTAAGCATCCGTGTACTACGTTGTAGTAGCCAACCTCTGCAATAAAATAAAACAATGAAATTAGAACACATTATTAATAAAAGCAGAATTTCATTTGATCAGCCATGGAGAGCTGCTGCATCGAATGAACCGCGTCCCATCTCCGTCATGTTCGTTTTGTCCTGCAATAGACAACCTGGAACACAAATTCGCTGGCTGCAGAAGAGTTGCTGATGCTTGGCAGATTATGCACCAGCGAATTAGCGTTGTAATTTCAGGGTGTCCGTCTTCGTCAACGTTATTGTTCGGTTTGATGCGTTTGCCTGTACTAAATGGCATTAGTGCAGGTAAATGCAGCTATATCCTAAGTTTGTTTGCGAACTATGTCATCCACATCATTGGAAACAATGATGCTGTGATTGACATAGAAGTTCTGCGTTGTTCATTGTAAATATTAATGTTAGATAGAACCTAAGCACGTTTTTAATAAAAAAATTTATATAAAAAATACTTACGTTTAATAAATGCACGTGCAGGCGAGTTAGCGATAATAACTCTAACCGAAACAGATATTTTTTGCCATTCAGAGTCATTTTGTTATCATGTAGCCTTTTAAGTTCCTCCACTAAAGGTCTCAGGAAAGGCTCAACATAGGATGGTTTTGAAGTGCCGCAAAATATCCCTACCACCATAACAGGAACATTCGGCATATTATCATGACCTAGGGTAAATGTACCAATAGTGGTGCAATTTGTAGTGGTGCCGATGTGTTTTAATGGATTTAAAGTGTCAGGAAGGACAATTTCTGAATATTTTAACATAAACCAATTGGAATATGATTTATCTACGCAATCACAAACATTTTTATCATGAAATACATAAAATTTACGAAAAACTACATATTTTTGTGACTGCTTCGTTGTACCTATAATGGAGGTATGGTTCCTATAGTCGTCGTATTGTGTTCCTATAGTGGTGGTAAACAAAGATGCCTCAAAACAGTGTATAATATCAATATAACTTAGTTTTGAAGATGTTTTCGTGTGAATAGCAACGATTACTGCCATAATATTGGTTTCTTGCGTAATTTGATCATAAAAAAATGTATAAATTTGATTGATGAAACTATTCACTAAAGTACTGCATCACATCTGTCATCAACCAACACCCGGAAGAGTGTGCTTGATTTGAAGTCAATTTTTCTTTCAACCATATAAGCGAATTTTAGCCTGTTTTTGGTAAATTACCTACACAAAACTTATTTCTTTTGCTTATTTTAGTGAAAACAGTACGACATGCCAAAAATTTCCTCAAAAAAATCTAAAACGACCTGTTTTTATTGATTTTATAACTATAACCACTATAGGAACATGCCTGTTTTGTGTACCTATAATGGCACTATGGTAAAAAAACACTTAAAAATGCATAAATATGGTCAAAAGGCAAATAATTTTAGTAAAACAATAACATTTCATAACAATTATGTTGAAAAACTTGTTATTGCGTGGTTATGTAGTCATTTAGAACGTTAACAGAAAAATGAGTTTCGTTATGAAATCCTAAGGATTTTGGAAAAATGTTGACACATTTCACAAAATAATGGATTTTTCGGTAACTAAACAACGGAATGGCCCCATTTAACTTTTAAACCCTTTGTAAAAGGCTAAAGAACATTTCACACTAACGTAAATAACTTAATTACTTTTAATTTGCCCTATGAACCGCATTTTAGAGCAATAGCACCACTATTGGTACTACCACCACTATAGGTACATTTACCCTATATAGCCTTCTAACTTTCCGAGCAAAAATCTATATGAATGGTCGTGTGGTCAGATTCGTGGGTATCAACACCAACGACCATTACTCAAATCTCACTTGCTTCAGTGCCGGTGGTTTCCATTGGAGTTTAGTATTTAAACAATTGTATCGCCGTTCTAGTTCTAGCGATGCATAACTTCAATGCGAAACCATACAACAGTACAGAGGAAATGAGAAAGCTCTCCTCCAAGCGATGAAGCTCAACTGGTTGGGGTATCCCACCAACAGAGAGCGCCACCAGCTTTTTTGCTATTTTTAGAATGCATGAGTCGTTTGCCGTCTGCTAAGCGAAGTCTTTCTATATTCCGTTTAGGTAGAGTGCTTGAGTCGTTTAGAAGCCGTTTAGTGGTCGTTTAGTGGATTTGTGGCACTTGGGAATGGACAAAAGTAGAGATACAGGTGGAGAAGGCGCGCGGAAAAGGAGACGGACGTCTACCGGTAGCTAGCGTTAGCTGGGATCGAGAGAGAGTGAACTCCGAGAGTGAATCGAGAGAGAAAGTGTGTGTGTGAGAGAGAGAGAGAGAGAGAGAGAGAGAGAGAGAGAGAGAGAGAGAGAGAAAGAGAGACAGATCGTGAGATTAGGGAGAGAAAACAAGTCAGGCGACAGGGAGAAATCGAGTCGGTTTTGTGGTTGATTGCAACGAGATCGGTTGAGCGAAAAAAAAATTGAATAAAGGTACGATAATTCGAATCAAGTAAATAATTGAAATGTGTGACGATCACGACACTTACGTCAAGTGACGAATTTTCAAAATGGACTAGAGTCCACCACCTGATATTTTTAAATCCACCTTGGGTAACACGGAGCGCAACATAACAACTGACAGATGCCAAACGCTTCAGATGTTGTGTGGAGTCCTGCGTTTATGTCACGACGTGAAATGCCAATTTGCTCTGAAGCACTTCACCTCCTAATATTCATACACCTTGAGCGCTTCACCGTATTAGGCAGCGGTCTAATGTTGTTGCGCGCAACATTGTTGCTCGGCAACATATCGCTGAGGTGGTCTATGAATGTTGCTGGCAACATTTCGCTTTGACATTGTTTAGCGTCAAAAAATTGCCTATTAAAAGCTCAGAGTTTATTTTTTATCATTCATTTGTTGAATAAAGTGTTGAAAAAACAAAATATACACCAAAAAATGTATTATAAATGTTTAAAATCCAAATTTAGTGGATGTCAACAAAACGCACACTGCTGCTGTGTTATTTCATACACCCGATTACCATGACCAAGGTAAATAGAAAATGTTGCCAGACAAAAATCAAATTGGATTGAATTTGGCATGCAACAAAGTTGCGCTAGCTGTCAAAATCCATACATTTTGCCAGCAACAATGTTGCGCGCAACAAGATTAGACCAGTGCCTTAGGCCCGTGTCTGTGCTCCATCGGATGCGATTTTATCGGACGCTTCTGTGAAACGCTTTTTCGGCTCATATTGCGAAAATTTGAATGATTTTAATGGTTAAACCTTTATAAAAAAATAATTTCATATTGTTCTTACATAAACTGCATGATTATATTGACAGATAAAATCGGATGCGACGATCTGACGGAATAATTTTTTTTTATTCCGTCGTGCGACCAAGGTGTTACAAAGGTGAAGTTGTTGAGAGCAAAATGACATTTCTCGACTTGACATATCTCTTCTGGTGGCTCCTGCATAATGGGCTGGTGCGGGGTAATGAAATTTGTATGCAGAGAGTGATGTCCTCCAAAATGTCTCCCAGCAAAAGCGATAAAAATCAACCATCTAAATACATTATCCTTGGTGCGACGAAACCGCACGTCCTACGTTATCTGTCAAATCCCATATAAATCTTGTCCGATAAAATCGTATCGAATGAACGCTGCCACGGGCTTCAAAGTGGGTTTATTATACAGGTGGGTATATCCCAAGGTGTTTTAAAATGACAAGGTAAAGTTGTTCAGAGCAAAATGACATTTCTCGACATGACATAACTGTTCCGGTGGCTATGGTATTGAAATCGTGGAGTGCTGGTGCGGAGTATTGTATTTTGTATGCAGAGAGTGACAGATGTCTCCCCAGATGTCTTCTAAATACATTATCGTTGGTACAGTATCCTTGGTAGAAAAATGAAAACGAAATGACAGGAGGGGATTCGATCATTTGTTGATGTATGCGTGTGAATTCCAATGGCTGTTTTGGTTGATGTGTCGTAGTGTGCGTAAAAAACTACGTATCACAATCGAATCCCCTCCTGTCATTCGTTTCGGATTTCGGATGAAGCAGAAATGTCAAGCGAGACGATTAGCTCTGTTCGCAAAATTGAGCTTCTTTTTGTTGCGCGAGAAGTCATAGCGCGCGACGTTGTCGCTCTATGTCTATTTGAACGGTTATGTTGATGATCGTGTTGTCGAATAAGTGTTTACTTAACCTAAACCTTAACCTTCAATTTGCCTGTATTATGGAATAGTTGGTGAATGTATATGCCTTTTCTGGGGATATTGATAACTATTACAAGATTGGATCGATAGAAACCCGTTGTTTCGTTTATTACACGAACTTGAGCTTCATCGCAGCTTAATTCTTTAACGTACACCGAAGTGTGTCATGAACAGGTAAGCAAACCATTTGTCCATGCATTTAATCATCACTTAAGACTTAAAGCGGCGCGATATCTAGCTTTGTATCAAACGCTCAGTGATTCTCTTGACAACGAATGAGGTAGGAAAGAAAGAACGAGAATGACATGTGTTACTCCGCTTATGGCAATGAAACAAAAGTGTGAGTACAGTCGCACGAGAAATTGTTGTTCGCATCGCTCTTTTGCCGTGCGCTACGTGCTCACTCGAAAAACTGTGACGTCAGGCCAGCGGTCAAAGAATTAAGCTGTATAATGGTGATACCAGTATGATAAAGCCAAAGCGAAGCAAAGATCGACCAGAAGAATTATACGCACTGTCGAAGCAATTCCATCGCGATCCGCCCACTCGAATTGATCGCTCCTGGTAGACGTTTGGCGAGGAGGTGAAAACATTTCTCGAATCAGAACCGTTAAAGCTGTTCAAATGCGAAATTGTCGAACCGATGGTCACCTTCGATACAGACTATGAGCCCTTTGTGCAAAGCATTAACAAGAACTACAAACTGACGCTTCCGGATCTAGGTAGAGTGAGACATCTCGTATTGATCGCGGGCAGTGACAATATCAAAAATTCTTTATCGATTTCATCTAGCCGCAAGAAATTACACCAAGACCCAGCCTCTTGTTCACTGCTACGTCTTTGCTTATCGGAAGAGAAGCAACGAGAGGAGCGACATCTCGAAATGGTGATGAGCCACAGCCCACAGAGCAGTCTTCGGAACGTCGACAAAAATGTCTGCCAAAAAAACTCTACCTCCTTTTCGAATCATGTTTTGCCGTATTCCACAATGGTAAGTGTTACGTGCGTCGTCAATCCGTACGTATTTTACGTCCATGACAAACAGCACATTGAAACAATTGACAGAATCGTCAATTTTTATCGGCAGGACGCGCAAGCATACGAAGGGAAATTGCAAACTGGCTCCGGTTAACAGACAGTAGTGGTAGACTTTATGTGATGCGTTCCAAGAGTACCACCAACTGGTATTGGTGGTTGGTACTTGAACTACTTTTTTCCCGAGTTACCCGAATGATGCCTTCCAGGGACATTCGCGTAACTGGGAGTTTCGCACAACTCGAATGATAAGTTTTTCAGTTAAAAAAATAATGTTATACAATTATTTATGAGGAAATGTAACCATTCGCGTAGAAAATTTGTTTAGTGTTTAGTGTTCAGTGACTTCTAACGATTGTTATAACCGCAATTCATTTTACATTTTTCAATTGTTGCGTTAAATTGTAGTGCTAGGAAAAAAGAATCTCAGAAGAGCTTCGTATATTCGAATCCCAGTTCTGGTTGGGATTGGAAACTTTGAAACCCAAGCCCAATGTGGTCTAGCATTTTTTTCAAGTTTGCATCGTGGGGGGACGGGGGCGGGGGGGTTAGTTACAGCTGAAATAATGGGTCATTTTGTTTTACGTAAATATTTTACTTTTTAGTACAGTAGAACGTCGATTATCCGGGGGCGGAGTAACCGTTGGGCGGCTTAACCGTGGGCATAAATGTGACAGCTATTCAAACATACGGCGAAAATTTGCAGCGATAGTCACGTGGGCAATCAATTTTTTGTGCAGCTCTGTAGTGTCTAGTGGTATTTTCGAAATTCATTTTTGTTTATGAACAGTTGTTAAACCTATAGTCATTGATTAAAATAATATTCTACTAACGATTGTTCGATTATTTCAATGTGAATTAATCATAAAACTAGTGAATCTTACAATTTTTATATGAATTTGACAATTTTTGGACGATGATCCGTGCAAATCGATTAACCGGCAACCGTCCGGTCCCGAGGTGCCCGGATAATCGACGTTCTACTGTACTTACATCATAATTAGTACAAGTAGTCTCTGAGATACGTGGACCTTAATTCGATATCAAATCAAATAATTTATTTTCTGACTATTACTTCCCATTAAATGCTACATTACACGAACTTTTGCTATATGTCGACTATACCCATATAGCCAGAATTGCTTAAGCAGCTCATTTTGGCACGCTAAAGATCGCTGCTCTAATTCGCCTTTTGCAGTAGATAAACAGCATCAAAGTTCCAGGCGCTCCTTCTAAATAGCGCCTAAGCAGCTTCCATAAGCTACGGTGCCGGGGATTATTTTTCTTTGCGTTTTATTTTCAAGCAAGCGTCATCGATGAAATAAACAACAGGATTTGTTTTGTTTGTGTACATGTGTATATTTTTAAATCCTTAATATTCATAAATTACATGAAACGTATCACAATTTACTGATAATTCACAATCACTTTCTTCAAAATCCCTTCTTCAAAGAACTAATCTAACTTGTACAGCAGCAATGAGATGATTACCGGCGTCTGTCTTTGACATTTTGACAAGACCCACCTTGTACCGATGTCATGCATTGAAAAGCTATGAAGTTCCACCAAGTTCGGTACACGTTCTTAACAAGCCTGAAAGTTCCATCATGAGCCCTACACATAGTGCTAATCAGCCGCAAAGTTCCAAAGAGTACCATGTGCCTGTTAAAAAGCTCCATAGTTCCGCAAAGTACCGTCTATCTCTTAATCAGCCACAAAGTACGACATCGGAACGATTTTTCGTTAAACAGCCCTAAATCAGCTATAAAGTACGAGCTGGCTATTTGGGTAGTGTCGATTATCTGATTCAAACGGAAAAGTATCCAACAAAACCGCGCTACCCGAACTGAATCAAAATCGGTATTACACAAGCTTGTTAGAGTCTTCTTTTGTTGACTCGAGACATTAGCCGGCATCGCGAATAAATGAACACATTTTAACAGTCGTTTAAAGTACATTTTGGTTTAACTGAGTTCATTTGTTGTTCATTCCTGTTAAATTAAACGATTGTCAAAACAGTTAACGACTGCTCGATATACCATATAGGCAAACACGGGGAAAAAATTCGAGCAGTATAATTAAACGACTGTTAATTTGTATCGCATACGCTCTTGACAGTCGTTTGTTTAACGGCGGCATAGGACCAGTCGTTAAAATTAACAAATGAACTCAATGCGTTCACGATGCCAAATTCTAGCAATTTTTAACGACTCTGGTTAATTTTTAACGACTGTTAATTTTAATCCATTTCTGACTGTTAATTCTTAAACCAACCAAATTGATCTGAAATGGCTTTGTTTGTCAAAACAAACTGCAACGCGAAACGCAGGAAGTATCGTACCAATTTATAATAATGTATTCGTGTGGCGTATCATTGTTCTTTTAATGTTTTTGGCAATGTCATGCAAACCAGCGCTTTCGTTATGTTTATCTAATTTCTGTGCATTTAGCTAGCCCACCCTTTTTAAGTAAAAAAAAAACAACAAAATCCCTTTTGAATGTAATTACATGCAATTCTTCTGGTTTAAATATTTGTATTAAGTAGATAAACCGTAAAACAAAACGATTTCCGTAGCTTTAACCTGACGGAAAGCTGTTTTACTTAAAACGGGCTCCGTTTGTCAGGTAATGCAAATGACCTTCGTTCAGTTAGATATATCAAACCAGAGACAAATCGAGTTATCAAACACGGATCATAATAGAAAATGAGCATTTTTGATACTTTTTCTCAAGCACTCGAGTCACATCATATGCCCTTATATTTTGACGCGGTATTACGGGGACAACCTCTAATTTCAATCCTATTCCCAATCGCTATCCGATTCCCTACCGAATCGCAATCCGATTCCCAACCGAATCACAATCCCAATCCCAATCGAATCGCAATCCCAATCATAATCCCAAATGAATCCCAATCCCAATCGCATTCGCAATTCCCATCCCAATCAGAATCGCAATCGAATCCCAAACGAATCCCAAACTAATCTCAATCCCAATCAAATCGCAAAAGAATCCCTATCCCAATCGAATTGCAATCAAATCCCAATCGCAAACGAATCTTTAAGGGAATCAAATCCTACAAACGGGATCCGATCCGATCGAATTTTTCTAGGAATTCTCCCAACACTAGTAAATTGTACCCATTTGACGTATGCACCGTAATACGGACGTCACACTAAGCGCAAACTTTGGAATAAACTGGATTTTAGCCATACAACTCAATAATCTCTTCATGGGAAGATCAATCTGTCCCATACAAATCAAGCGTTAACTTATCAAGTTTACTTTTCGTGTGTCGTTGGTATAAGGCTATGAAAATGATACGACATTTGTTCAATGGCATCATTTCTGAATTTTTCTTTTTATTTCAAAAACTGCACCCAAACAATTCTTTGATCGCTTTAAGGTTCCAAAACAATAAAAATTTAGGAAATACCGAGTTCAGGTGTCCCCCGAGATACGACTGTATTTGGGACCGAAAAAATGTCCCAAAGCAAGACGTTAGTCGAAAAAGTCGTATGTCGCAAACTTATTGCAAACATCATAGCTGTTTAATTCGTTTTTAATTAACACAACAATAAACTTTAATAAATCTCCTCATTCATGCATCGGGGAATATACGACCACATATGCCGTACATATGCTTCACAGTCACTTGCTGTCACCAACGAAGCACCTCCTTCTATGGCCTCCAACAATTCTACATCACAATTTGCGTTGGCACGCTTAGTTATTTCTTTCCATTTACTGAAAAGATTTTCGATAGGATTTAAAAATGGGGAGTAAGGTAGTAAATAACGAACTTCATCTCCTCCATCTTCAAGAGCCTGTTTCACCTCTACACACTTGTGAAAGGCGACATTGTCCATCACAAAAATCAGGTTTCCTGTAAGGGTTTCTGCTGATTTTGCTTTCAGATCGATAATAAACTGCAAAAAGGATTCTCGGTTAATTGCTCTCTCTTTTGTCACGTAATGCAATATTCCTCTTCTATTCATTGCACAAAAAACCGAAATGTCTTTCGTTCGAATTTGCGGGACCACTGTTACTGCTGGCTTTCCTAATGCCGATCTACCTCGACTAGCACGCATACTAATGCAAAATCCCACTTCGTCAATAAATATTATATTTGTGTCTGATATTTGACCGGGAAGAGCATAAAAACTTGTCGCGTGCTCTTTTCGTACCTGTATAGTGTTCAGATTGTTTCGACGCTCAGGTATTTTTTGAATCCGTTTAAGTGAGTAATGGAAATGTTTGATTTCCCGAGCAATCGTTGGTTTACTCACTCGAAGGTTGAAATTCTCCAGCACTTTTTGTGAATTTTTTTTTTAAAGATATTGTAGCATCTTCATCAATCCATTCCCTAATTTTGTTACCTAATTCTATACGAATTTTTTTCTCATGCTGACCTCCTCGTTTTGACGCCTCGACTTGATAAGTATTTTTGATTTTTTTGATAATGCTGTATACCGTCGACACGTTGATATTTAAAGTCTGCGCTATTATTGCTGGGCTACACCCTTTTTGATGCGCATTAATAACTCTTTCGCGATCAGCGTTACTTGTTGTCTAGAATTTAGTTTTTTTCTGCGTCTGCATTATTAAAGATGATTGTTCTTGAGTTGCAGTAGTATCTAGAGTGTCACTTCTCTCATTATTGTTGTTGATTTCAATCGGTAACTCTTCCATTTTTAATATGTTTTAATGAAACCAAATAGTAATTATATTGCTCCACACAAGCTCCCTCAACACTTTGGAATGGCAACCATGTGAAAAAAGGTGCACTTTATGGATACGATGTTTTGACATGCCGGGAAAAATCATAACAATGAGCAAATATTATGACATGGACAAATTTTACATCATTATGCATTTTGTTAATACACTAGTCACAACAAATATAGTTTAGCAATCATCTTATCAACAATAATATTAACAGTTTACAGTAAATTTTAAAATTGTATTTGCATTAGAAAATACAAATGCTGCACATTGAAAATCAATATATAAATTGTTGAACATTTTGACGTATTTTATTTCCTTCTACCCCACTGTGGCGAGAGCCCGCCAAACTGACAGATTGAAATGGCTTATACCGATATTGAAAAATAGTGTAATATGGACGTCACACGAGGCGTAAACTCAAAAAGTTTACGCTTGATTTGTATGGGAGAGCGTAAACTTCCTGTCAAAAGATTTCAGGGTTGTATGGCTGAAATCCAGTTTACGCCACAGTTTACGCTTCGTGTGACGTCCGTATAACGATTTTGAAAACAAAACTTTTTGTATTGAACTGGCTTTTCAGACTTGAAATCACCCGTGCAGCCATCAGCTTTCGTTTAACGTGGTTGAAATTTTCAGTTTCAACATTGAAGTGGCTTGGAAAACCCTGTATGATGCCAAAGTCAGACGTGATGAAAACCAATAACAAGTTTAAAATATCTGTTCTAGCAGCTACGCGAATCTTGCAGATTTGAACTGCGGATCGGATCACATCCGCGCACGGTCGATTATTTATGTACACATCTCTATCGATCTTAAATTGATAAATAGAGGGCGAAAAGGCTTTTTCCCTCTTTTCATCAGCAATTTATTACAACGGCTTCGGTAAATATTAGCAGCAAAAATCAAAGAAAGAAAAGGAAACTTTATTCGAAAACTATTCACGACGAAACAATATCGAATTGGCTATGAAAACTCTGTAAACTTGAAAGAGAAGGAACATTCAGTATGCAGCCTTGACTGTTGCTACAGGAAACTGCGAATACGATTGCAGATTGCAGCATACATCATTCAATGACCATGCAACACCATACACTGATAAGCGGGGTACAGATTTCAGAGTGTTTCCAAATTAGAGGTACAAAAATGTACAGGTGTCCCCCGAGATACGACTGTATTTGGGACCGAAAAAATGTCCCAAAGCAAGGCGTAAGTCGAAAAAGTCGTATGCTGAATATCTATGAATATTAAGTTTATAACCGAAGTTGAAGAGTTGAAGTTTATGATATCGTGTATTTTATTTAAAATAATGCTTGATAATATAATAATTATATTTTAAAAACCGTACACAATATAGATACAGGCGGTCCCCGAGATACACGGTTAATGGGGACCGAAAACGGCCACAAAATACCGCGTAAGTCGAATCTCGTGGTTTCCAGCTAAAATATTAGTAATGTTTGTGTAATTTTGCAAGTAGGGGGAGGTTATAGTTACTTTATGAATTAGTTGATATGATTCTGACTGAATATAACAGTTTTAAACCATTTGAAATAGTTTTTAACATTCGATTAAAACGGAAATTATTTGGCAATTTAAAATTGATGTGTCAAATCAGTACAATTTGCTCAAAGAATTGTTAAATTTAGAAAACCGCGTATCTCCGAATCCGCGTATAAGAGGTACCGTGTATCTCGGGGACCGCCTGTATTCAAGATAGGGTAGTTGTGGGATCTTTGGAAATGTGTGTATAACGGTTATCAGCCCAGATATTCAAAAAAATATATCAATTTCTTGTCAATGACAACTTTTAACTGTCAAAATCAAAATCGTCGTATCTGCGAATCGTCGTAACTCGAGGGGGTCGTAACTCGGGGGACGCCTGTACTAACAATTAATGGACTGTACAACATTTCCAAATGAGAAAGGGGTTTCTAATTGGAAAGGTATTAAATAAGAGAAAGTACATTGTAATCGGTTTTCTAAATTGGACAGTTCTTTTAGCAAATTGTATTGATTTGCCACATAAATTGTTCAAAGTTTATACAGAGTTTCACACTATAGTGTCGATTATCTGATTCAAACGGAAATGTGTCAAACAAAATCGCGCTACACGAACTGAAACAAAATCGGTATTATACAAGCTTGTTAGAGACTTCTTTCGTTGACTCGAGACATTGCTACCAAATTGATCTGAAATGGATTTGTTTGTCAAAACAAACTGCAACGCGTAACGCAGGAAGTATCGTACCAATTTATAATTATTTCTACGTGTGGCATATTATTGTTCTTTAAATGTGTTTGGCAATGTCATGAAAAGTAGCGCTTGTGGTATGATTTTCTAATTTCTGTGTATTTTGTAATTCCCACCCTTTTTGTAGTGAATAATTACAAAATATCCCTTTTGAATTTAATAACATGCAATTCGTGTGGTTTAAATATATGTATTTAGTAGTTAAACCGTAAAACAAAACGCTTTCCGTAGCTTTAACCTGACGGAAAGCTGTTTGACAAAAAACGGTCTCCGTTTGAGTCAGGTAATGCAAATGACCTTCGTTCAGTTCCATATATCAAACCAGAGACAAATCGAGTTCTCTAACACAAATCATAATAGAAAATGAGCATTTTTGATACTTTTTCTCAAGCAGTTGAGTCACATAATCGGCACTTATATAGGGTAAGTGTACCAATTGTGGTGCAATTTGCAGGGGTGCAGATGTGCTCTAATAGATTTTGTGGTACCGTAGGTCGCGTCCGCTATCGATGGCTTCCATATATGAATATTCTTGTTCGTTATCCTCCTTAATAAAGCCGCCCGATCGGTTCGGATTGGTATCCAATCGGTACGAGTCAATCCGATCCGGAATAGTCGTGCTGCTCGATATTGTAATTACCACATCATTTGTTTTTATACGTTTTGTTTATTTGTTCATGTTCTATCCATATTCCTTTAATTGACTATTCTAATTAATTATTTCTTATCGTTTCCATATTATATTCCTTCACCCTACTATGAAATCCTCTGGTATTGTCGGGGTTTTTCTTGTACGTTGTTCTCGATTCCTCTCCAACTCATTTCTATCTTCGGTCCCTTCTGGGTCTTTGACACTTTGTGTTTCTTTGCCTGTTTCCTGCGTGTTTATCTTTCCCTCTGTCTTTTTTAAGTGAGCTATTTTTCTTTTATAGATTTGGCACCATTTTTTTCCACTCCTAGAAATTGGTTTAATTCAAATGTCGTTTGGGTTTTGTTGTTGGGAATCAGATTGTTTGCCAGTACCGTGTCACCCTCAGTTGTCAAAGATTACATAGCATTCCTTTTTTGTTCTTTATGTTCCTTATTTTTCATTTCTTTGAATTGTCTTGATCTATAATTTCTTCTCGTGCAATCCATGTTTCTATATTTTCCACTGATTGAATTTTCGATCTTATGGCTCTGCTAAACATTAAATCCGTTGGGGTCTTCTCTGTCGTGGAATGAGAAGTGGTGAAGTACATCATAAGGTATTCATTAAGATCCTTCTGCCAATCTTGCCGTTAAGCTGCTCTTTTTCAGTATAATTTTTTTTGACGTTCGACTAAACCAAACCAGCCAAGTCTTTTCCTACCAATTGCTTAGTATTATCAAGAGTGATTGTTGTTGGATAGCGTTAACGTGTTCTTATTTTTCCCAACCTTCCCACTGTCTCCTTCGATGGTATTCTGTTCATAATTTCAATTTTCTTATACCGGCTGAAGTAACCAATCGCCACTAATAGATGTGTTCCACATGACATAAGAAGTCTAAAACTACGTCTACCCATGGCCTCAAAGGTAGTGAACATCCTACCATTGGTTCTGACTTCTGGCATGCCTGGTCTCCATACCCTTTTTCTTGAGCGTTGTTTCATAACTGATACTCCCGGATGTCCTTGGTGCGCTAGTTCCAATATTCGGAATCGAAGTGTTATTGGCACAATCAGTTTGTTTCCCCTGCCTAACATTTCTCCTATTGTTCCCAGATCATCCTTAAAGGGTGCATTGGCTTGTATGCCTGGTTCTACTCTGACATTTGTTAGTAAACTTTTTTTTTTAATTTTTCCAGTTCTTCGTCCTTTTCACTACTTCGTCAAATTTATGTATATCAATCGCTGCTGACTGCATCATTGCGCCAACTAAAAATTTGCTCTCTTCGTCAAAAAAGTATTTTTGCTTGTCAGACAACAATCGAGATAATGGGTCCGTAATATTCCCTTTCCGATGCTTAATTATGAATTTGAACGATTGTAGTCTAAGTAACCATCGTTTGATTCGTGCGCATGATCTTGAATCGGGTTTGAATATTACTTGTAATGGCTTACGGTACCTTTTTATGGGTCAACTGGCGCAACGGTGCTGTTATGGTGACTAAATTAGGTAGGAATTTGCTGAGGTATGCGATTGTATCAAGGAAACTTCGATTTTGTTTCCGTTGAGAAAGGTGCCCGAAATTTATTTACGGCTTCTACTTTTCCTAGGCCCGGTGTAATACTTTGGAATGATCCCAAAAAAAAAAAAAACTAGGACCCTAAACAGACATTTGTCTTGATTAAGCAGAATTTCTTTCTCGTCCAATACGCGCATTACATCTTCTAACACCTTGTCGTGTATTTTTTTCTGAATCCGCATAGATCAATGTATCATATATGTAGTCAACAACCTTTTTAGTAAATATTGCGAAAATTCCATTATGCGTTGGAAAACTTCCGGAAAACCAATTCCAAACATTTACCGTTTGTACCGGAGCAATCCTATATGAGTAATGAATGTCGTGTAGTTCAATTAGATGGAAAGCCTACTTTATGTCCAAACGACTAATTATTTTAGCCGCGGTAAACAATCTTCAATCATTGGCATTAAATGCCATTCCCTCATTGTAGTGTTATGCTCGGCGCATATTTACGAATAGGCGTAATTAACCATTGTCCTTAATGATTGGAACCATCGGCGACATCCATTCACACCCTCCTTCTTCTTTTTCTTCTTCTTTGGCTCAACAACCGTTGTCGGCCAAGGCCTGCCTGTACCACTTGTGGGCTTGGCTTTCAGTGCCCTACGGACAAAGAGCGGGTAATTTTTATCATGGTGTGCGTAAAAACCTAGAATCAAGCCGATGGAAGATTTCGTAGGCTTAAAAAAAGGGGAGAGAATCGGTACCGTGGTTTTCTCCCGCTCCCATATAAAATACACGGTGCGCTCTCTCAATGCTCGCGCCCATGCGCGAGCATCCTTTCGTGTGCTTGTGTTTGTTTCTTTCGTGTTGCGCTGTGTGCGTTTCTTTCGTTCAGCGATCGCTCACACTTGCTGCGTATTTTTTTGTTATCTAAAGCTAAACAAAAAAAAAAAACAAACACGCGTAGATTTTTTTTTCATCACTTTATTGAAACATTTACATAACTTTACACGATTTCACACATTTACATACACAATATCAAACTAAAATAAAATCGATCGCTCCATCGATGCAAACGTTGAAGTGGCCGAATATCTGCGTAGATCCTTTTGTACACGTTGATTACTGTAAAAAAGGTAGCAAAAAAGGTGCGCGATGTACATAACATGCATTACGAATCATTCGCGCAGCTTCATTTGAATTCGCACAACACTTGAGCACTTGAACACTTTACAAAATCATAACATCAATCGTCCAGGACTTAGGTTGACGCACGTGCGGCCGCTCGCTGCCGATCCTTGAGCTGTACTGACGATTTCATGTGGTAGCAAGAACGAGAGCACACAGAGGAACTTTCGGTACAGCAGTGCAAGCGAGACACCGACATCAGCACAGCGCTGCGAACAGATCAAACTGAGCGAGCTGGCCGAAAATGAACGCACACATTTCCACATGTGTAACTGTGTTAGTGCCAAAACTGTGTCGAAACCAAAACGCGCTCTCGCCTCCGTGTATTTCACACCGATTCTCCGCTTAACTCTAGGTTTTTACACACACCATGATAAAATATCCCGCTCGTTGTTTGTAGGGTGACTAATTGATTTCCCCCCATAGCAGGATAGTCAGTCCTACGTATGGCGGCACGGTCCATTTGGGGATTGAACCCATGACGGGCAGTTTGTTAAATCGTACGAGTTGACGACTGTACTACGAGACCGGCTAACACCCTCCTTCTACAGGTTCAAAAATATCTTTTTCTAGCAGGTCTTGGATTTTCTCTTCGATTTTCGTCAAAAGTGCTATTGATGGTCTTCTAGGGTGTTGGAAAATCGGTTGCACGTCACGGTCCATTGATATCTTTACCTATCCTTTTATCTTTGGAAATGGTTGTTGTTCTCCCCCTTCAACCGCTCTTATTCGATGCGTGCTAGGTAGTCCGACGAGCTCCTAGTTCTATAGCTGTTGTTTTTCCTGATAACAATTGTCGGCCTCCTTTTATAAAGATCTTTCCGAGTATGCCGCAGTTAGCCGACTTTATGCAGATAGGGCCAGACCAGCTATAATGCGCTTTATCCGTTTGCAAAATATTTTCCCTGGTCGACGCGAAGCTCTCTTATGCAATTGATGTGCTGGACAACATATTAGTATGTGTGAAACGATTGAACAACAAATATTACGACAACGAATCACGATGTAATTACCGCAAGAGTTTTCAAACTATTCGGTTCGCGTTTTGCTTCATATATAATGGTGTTGAGGGCCATTTTTCCGTTGCCTGTATCTAAATTAGTCTTAATAATAAAATACTAACTTAATATAAACATTTCTATAGCTTGTTATTATGTAACCTTGATTTATGTCTCATAAAAGCAAAAAATTACATCTACATTAGGGGGCGCTATTTGCGTTTGCGTTGATAACAGGCGAAATAGATAAATAAGAGAAACTATTAAAGGACCGACCGCGGAAGATGCGTCCTTTTCTCGCGCGTTTAAGTCCCGAAACATAGAGTAATTTTGTATCCTCTTTAAAAATAGTCACAATAATTCACTCACAAGCACTCATAACAATTATTTTACAAAGGATTCAAAATCAAAATGATTGATTGAAGTGCAATTCTTACGTCGTTGATAAGACGTAGGGGAAAGCGGGGCAAAATGGGCATGTGGGGCAAAATGGGTACCCTCTATTTAAGCATTTTTTGACTACAAAGATACTTTCCAATGCTCAAAATGTATTCATTAGAGTGTTCTATGAACAATTGTAATTTTTCTTCTTCTTCTTCTTTGGCTCAACAACCGATGCCGGTCAAGGCCTGCCTGTACCCACTTGTGGGCTTAGGCTTTCAGTGACTAATTGATTCCCCCCCCATAGCAGGATAGTCAGTCCTACGTATGGCGGCGCGGCCTATTTGGGGATTGAACCCATGACGGGCATGTTGTTAAGTCGTACGAGTTCACGACTGTACCACCAGACCGGCAATTGTAATTTTTGCCACTTCGAAAATAAGCTTCAACTAGTGTCACAGGGATGCGTTGAAGTTTTTCATGATATATTTTTAAAGATATGATATTTCTATACAATTTGTCTGAAGAAAGCAAGGCGATTGAATGCGTATTTTTAATAATATAACAAAAAATACAAAAATGCTTCACGTGGGGCAAAATGGGCAGTTACGCTTGGGGCAAAAAGGCCAGATGCATTTGACATACTGCGCTTGGTGAGGCTATGGTGTTGTATAGGCATGTGTAAAATGAACGAGAATCGCACCGTTTCGAACGGTAAAGTGCACGAACGAACGAGGTTCTTAACAAAAAGAACGACCAGGACTTTTGGAAGAAACTGACTACACCGAACGCGTTCGAACGTTCCGTTCAGAGTTCGACGGCACACATAAATGTGGTAATGAAACGTGCAAAATCATTTTGCTTTCTCGCTCTTTCTCGCACCGTGCGAACGGGTCGTCAGAGATCAAAATGTACCCTGTTGGTGTTGAAATCGTACCCATACAACTCAATTCCTCGAACGCCGTCGAATTTGTCCAGCAGTGTTCGATACGTGTGCTGTTGGTGTGGAAATCGTATCTATACGACTGAATTCATCGAACGCGTTCGAACTGGTGTTCGATCTGTGTTCTGTTGGTGTGTAAATCGTACCTACACAACTGAATTCATCGAACGCGTTCGATCTTATCCGTTAGTGTTCGATCTGTGTTCTGTTGGTATGCAAATCGTACCTACACAACTGAATTCATCGAACGCGTTCGAACTGGTGTTCGATCTGTGTTCTGTTGGTGTATAAATCGTACCTACACAACTGAATTTATCGAACGCGTTCGAACTGGTGTTCGATCTGTGTTCTGTTGGCATGGAAATCGTACCTACACAACTGAATTCATCGAACGCGTTCGAACTGGTGTTCGATCTGTGTTCTGTTGGCATGGAAATCGTACCTACACAACTGAATTCATCGAACGCGTTCGAACTGGTGTTCGATCTGTGTTCTGTTGGCATGGAAATTATACCTATACAATTCAATAGATCGAGCCCGTTCAAACGGATTAGTCATTGTTCGCGAATGAACTGAACTGAATTGATTGCGCTCATCATGTTGATCCGTATTTAAGTAGTTTTTTTTTAAATAGAATCCTTAAGTGTGTATAAGGCATGGGGTACAATATATGTAGGAGACATTTTTGCTCGTATTAGTTTTTTACATGCTAGTTTTTGGTCGGTTTTGCGAAGGATTGTGTTGACCAGACAGCCGAGTGTTTAATGTTTTTAAATGATTGGTTTCAACCGCAGAATGAGTACTTCTTTGGCTACAGTATGCGTCTATGGTGGGTAAATGAAAAAGATAACGAGCGTTCTTTGTGAATAAAAACCTCATGAAACAAAGAACGAAAGAATCGTCGTTCGCGTTCTGTTCTTTTTGGTGAGCGAACTAGTTCGTTCGCGTTCGGTGAAAAGAATCGTTTTGCCCATGCCTAGTGTTGTATTTGTCGCCTCAAAATGATAACAGACACAGCTTCATAAGATTCGATTTTGTAGATTTAAACGTTTAAAAACTGTTTTAATCTTGATAACATATTTTTGGAAGAATTTTAAGGGCTTTTCTGTCCAGCAAATCAAAAGATAGAACGAAAAATACATTTCACGAAACGTGCGCAAAAGCATAGACCATTACCCAAGCGCAGTTGTTGTGGCCCAAATTGCCCCAGTGTTTTGACGTTTCACAGTTTGTTTACATATGCCCATTTTGCCCCAGGGCTATGCTCATTTTACCCCGCGTGTCAAAATAGCTTCTCGTTAAACATCAACTTTTATTTTACATTATTTTCATGTTTTTAAGTTGTTTTTATTCTATGTGGCAATTTTAATCCATAGATATGGTTGAGGCATACATTAATGAAAGAAAAATTGTGTTTTGTGGAATATTCAAAGGAATATTCAGTAAACTGCTTAACATGCCCATTTTTTCCCGCTTTCCCCTATACGTCCCAATAAACGTTGCATAGCCCTGTAACTGGGCCATTTGAACTAGTTTAACAAATTAATCGATTTTCTGTCACTGAAGCTAAAGGCGACCATTTTGTTACAAAGCTTTTGTAAAAGACCAGAGAAGATTTGAAAATAACATAAATAAATTAATCACTCTTAAATTATCGTATGGAGCGTATTTTAATGCAATACCGCCACTATTGTTATTATCGCTAACTGAGAGGTTAAATTTGTGAGAAAAGCATTTGCTATGAAATATTCTTCGTAAGATTCCGAAAGTTAAATTTTTTGACATTTATGTGTTTTTTAATTGAGAATCCAGTTAGCGAACATCCGGTTGAAAAAAACTACAGTACAACACATCCAGTTATCGGTCATTTCTATATCACCACTGTGTAGTTGGTAGTATTACCTCACTAGGTATTTATGGATAAAGCGATAGCCATGTTTATTATTCGTTTGATCGGAACGCAAGCATTTGTAACTCTGATTTATAACTGCCCGCCGTCAGCGTAGTAGGATCAGCCGCGCACGCATGTAATGATATCCACTTCCACTATCACATTATTGACGTGTCGCTCGACGAGGATGTCAACTGTATATCCTACTGTGCACCGTTGTGATGAACGATGGTAATTCCCCAGCCAAGAGGAAAAGAAGAGAGTTATGGTTGTTGCGAAGCTGGCTTGGAACAGTGCCGTGTCAGCGCTTCGCGACCAGTGCGGTAAATTCTATCGAACTTGACCTTGTTGCGCAACCGTGCAACCTGACAGATAGAGACAATTGAACGCCGTAAACCGTAAGAAATAGCCATAATCAACATGGCTGAAACATTTTACGCCTAATCGTGCAACTAGACATCCCGTGAAATAGCGTCGTGCCGTGAAGCGTGAAGTCCATTATTATTTCAACAATATACGTACGTAAGTACGTGTCTGCGATAGTTTCTCCGAAATATTAATAGGTCTCTCAGGCGTACCTCAAGGAAGCGTGCTAAGTCCTATGCTTTTTCTTCTTCTTCTTCTTCTTTGGCTCAACAACCGATGTCGGTCAAGGCCTGCCTGTACCCACTTGTGGGTTTAGCTTTCAGTAACTAATTGATTCCCCCCCATAGCAGGATAGTCAGTCCTACGTATGGCGGCGCGGTCTATTTGGGGATTGAACCCATGACGGGCATGTTGTTAAGTCGTACGAGTTGACGACTGTACTACGAGACCGGCTAAAATGCTAAATGCTTTTTATACTAAATGTTAAAGATTGTGTATATGTGCTCCCTAAAAATAGGTGTTTCCTCTACGCCGATGATGTAAAAATCTTTTTAATCTCATGACTGTAATGTCCTGTATGTCCCATATGTCCTGTTGTGACTGTAATGTAAATGTTTAAATTGAAGTGGCCAGATGACTTGTAGGCGTCAGCCATTAAGGTCCGTAGACTGGCGAAGGCTAAGGACCGTGAGCGGTTTCGGACACTCCTTACTGCACCGTCCTTAAACCTCGTCCTCCAGTTCATACAATTTTGATTCATCTAAACTTGTCTTGCCGGTCTCGTAGTACAGTCGTCAACTCGTACGACTTAACAACATGCACGTCAGGGGTTCAATCCCCAAAAAGACCGCGCCGCCATACGTGGGACTGACTATCCTGCTATGGGGGGGAATCAATTAGTCACTGAAAGCCAAGCCCACAAGTGGGTACAGGCAGGCCTTGACCGACTTCGGAGCCAAAGAAGAAGAAGAAACTTGTCTTGGGGTCGGGCTGGTGGTACAGTCGTCAACTCGTACGACGTAACAACATGCCCGTCATGGGTTCAAGTCCCGAATAAACCGTGCCCCCATACATAGGACTGACTATCCTGTTATGGTAACAATAAGTCACTGAAAGCCAAGCTCATTTCATTCAGTGGGTACAGGCAGGCCTTGACCAACAGCGGTTGTTCTGCCAAAGAAGAAGAAACTTGTCTAGGCAACACCCCGTTTTACACTTTACCCGGATTGTTTGAATAGGCCTATTGTCTAAGGCCACTTCTGGTGTGGATTCTTCACTAGATGGTCCTTAAATAAGCCAAATTTACTATTTTATTCATTCCGAAAATTTAAAAACAAACGTTATAATTCAACATTATAAAAAACGTATGTGTTCCTTCGTTTAGGCTCGTGTTGAATTAACTTTGGAGATAGATCAATAGATAGATGATTAAGATCAATAAATGTTATGGATTAAATAATTAATAAATTGAAATTACCCCGAACCGTTCGGAGTTGTCAAAATCGTCAAAGCCATTGGAGCCATCCGAAGCCACTAGTCGGCTATCGAAGCCGGAGCTGGACGGCTCCGACGGCCTCGATAGCTCCGTCTATTCGGACGACTTCGAACGATTCCGATGACTACAAATGGCTTCGAAACGGTTCCGAGATTGAAGTTTCGGAAGCCACTTCCGATTTTGGCTCAGTCATTTGGTAGCAATCCGGGTTTTTAGTAGAACCTAGTCAATGTAAAACAAGATCGTAGATCTGATGTAGGTTAAAGTAACATTTAAATTAAGGTTTGAATTATAAAAATAAGTAATTTGAACTCATTCGGTTAGTAAAGCTTAACATCATTACTACAAGACTAAATATTTTACAAACAAAAAATAACTAATTGTGGAATTGATGCAATTAACTTGACAAAATGTATTCATTTATAATGTTTACAGCCCTCGTCCCAATCTCTCAGACCGCTATAAATACACCAGAAGCAGATTCAAATAAAGTAGAATATACCCAAGGCTTGTGTGTGATAAACGATGATGACGATAATATTATTGATGTCACGAGTATCGAGGGATTTAACCCATAAAACCACAGTTTACAAAAATGTCTTCGATTTTGGGCTTTATCGTCAAACACTCCACATACATCTGTGCATCTTTTTCTTCAAAACCTCAGAGAAAAAACACCTTAACGGCTTCCAAAGGATGCATGGACTTTGTTGCAAACCAATCAATTACCCAAGCAAATAATAAGAAACATCGGCACTGGTCAGTTTTGGCATCAAGGTGTTGCAAAATGTCTAAGGAACACAATGTCAAAATGTTTAGGTATGTGATTTAAACGATAAAATATTGAATCGACAGCATGAGGTTTAGTGGTCATTGATTCTTTTTTTAATATTAGTAGTTAGTTTGAGGCCGATTCTGAATTGCCTCTTACGTTCTTCATCGATGGGCCCTTGCACAAAATCTCTCGCATGGCTTGCTCGTCCATGTTGATGCGGATTCAAACAATGACACATTTGCATCATATGACCGTAGCATTTTTTGTGGGCCATCGAAACCGACATCCACTGGGGAATGCCTTGGTGAATTGGTTGATGAGTTGAATTTACTAATGGAACAGAGAATTCATTCCGGTCGCAATGGCATATTAGTCAAAATAAAGATGCGTGCCTTTGTTGCAGATTCACCCGCTCGAGCATTCATAAAATGCAAGTTGGTGCGGCATAATGTTATAAACAATGTGCTATTCCTTTTTTCTTATTTGAGACGTACAAGGTTTTGGAGGGATGAAATGCACGATAGTTGGATATCATCATTCCATTCCCAACGCCATTAGTTTTCCGATTGCCGCGATGTTCCCTTCTAGAACCAATAACGCCTTTGGTGGCATGGAATATGCAGATCACCATTAGGAAACAACTCCTCTTATTAGACTTGACATTTTGAAATAGTAGAAGGTGTGATTGTGTCTGACAGGCTACATTTGATAGACCAAGGTGTGACCCGTAAAATTTTGAAGGGTTGGATATTTGGTCAATGGGGAGCGCCAAAATTATCTCCTGGGGCCATATCAAATATGACAACAGCTTTGACCCACATTTCGCTACCATCAAAAATTCACCGAATGTTTTAGTCTAGCCATTTAGACGATTTTGGAAAGGCTCTGAGTATAGCTCGTTTTTGCATTATGTTAGTGTTTTTGTATTGAAAGACCGCATTACTTCCGAGGCCTACAATCATTTTCTTTTGTATTTCTGTGGCACCACTTTTTTGTCCTGCAATTTCTACAAACATCAATGGCATGTTGATGGTCAAATGCTCACACTTTACGTGAAAGTATTTGGTCACAGCTACGGAGAAGATTATGTGAGTAGTAATGTTCACAACCATATACATGTATATGATGAAATCAAAAAGTTAGGATAATTATGGACCTTAAGCGCTTATGATTTTGAAAATTATTTACAAATTATGACACATTTCTTAATGAATGGCTACAAGAGTTTGAAACCGGTTTTATTAATCTTCTAACAGAATTAGAGCACTTGAACTCCCCTAATACCTTGGACAGCAATTGTTCCTGTTGCCTTCAAAATTATGGTGATAAGATAATTCTTCATTTACGAAATTTCATTTTGATTAAGGGAAATTGGGATGATTGGTTTCTCTCCTCTAATTTTAATGTAGTGCTGCACAGTTCAGCAGAAAAAAATAATCGTGATGTGCGAGTTTTTGGACCAATAATTAGCGAAAAAAGTGAATTATGCGACTGCCATCATTTACTTTTTTATTTATCAGAAAAAGTAACATTATTTGTGTTTTAGAGTAGTGATGGGTAAAGTTGGCAAATATCCAGAGTCGATTCCGATCCAACTCCGATAAATTCGTTATAAACTCCGGAAGGTAGGTCCGCGCTGGAATATCCAGAGTCGTTCAGAATCGTCCGAAATGGCCCGGAGTCGTCCGAAGTTGTCCGGAAACGCCCAAAGTCGGAGTCATCCGGAGTCGCAAGTCAGTAAGTATACAAAAGGGAGCTTATTATTAAAAAAAACATTGCTTTTATACTTACATATGTATATATTCCATTTTTGTAGGGAAAAAGGTTACAGAAGAGTACCAACGCTACCTTAGAACGCTAATTCAAAGGAAGTGTTTTACCATTACCAGCATCAATGAAACCGGGAACAAAAGTAACACTTCCAGAGCAGTTGAAAAATAAAGCAGCAGAAGTTGTGACCGAAGGAATGACAGTAGTGTTCTTTCCATTACAGCCTACCGTAGGAAAACATACTCACATTATAAAGTCAAGCATTCTACTATCGGAAGTTACTTCGCCACCGTTTTTTTATTTTAATAGTGCAGTTGTGCCGGTGCATATGAATGTGACCCGGTTTCGTCCATTGAGTTTGACCACAAAGGTACAATCAATAAATCAGCACGCAGAACCACCAACGGAAGTTACTTCGGATCCGGTTTATGATGTTGATAGTGCCGTTGGGCCTTTGCTAATGAATGTGACTCGGCGTCGTCCATCTAATTCGGTTAGTCAAGTACAGCCAACAAATCAGTTCACAGAATCGTCTCAATTTGTGAAGCTCAACTTATCACCTACTACTGAACTCGGAAGTCAGTTTCAATCAGAAATGCCGTCCTTGCAACGCTCTATGTCTCCAAGTATTATAAGTCCGTCATTTGCCTCACCACCTGCACATTCTACCAAGCCATCATGTCATGAAAGTAACATTAGTGTGGAAAGTATTTTGACTCAACTGTGTACGAACGTGTCCAACATTCGACCGTCGAGTCTGGTTAATCAGGCTCAATCATCTATGCAGCCTCAAAAAATTTCCGCAACTATTAGCAAGGAAGGTTTGCCACTTGCATCACCACCATCTCCTGCAACGTTCTCAAGATTCCCAGTTTAATCCGAATTTATAAACTGTAATGGATAAAACAGAGTTTGAAAACATACATAAATAATTAGATATTGTTATAAGAGAACAACGAAACTTACGCCAAGCATTTGAGCATGCACTGCTATCAAATATGATTTGTCCTTCTGCTAATCCTGAAATGTTTAATTTAAATCCATTACAAAATTAAGATGAGCAGCAAACGTTTAACGATCAGCTGCTAAATAATTAATTTCGTGAAAATGTAATCGTATACATCAGAAAACAAGCAAACGATTTACGTTCGGCAAACGTTTTTCACTGTGCGATCGATGTACTGTTTTCAAAATAATTGCTTAGTTAATTGAATCTAGTGCGGATCTAGTGGTTCCATTTTGCAGGAGTTGGAATTGTACTAACAATAGTCGGAGTCGGATCGCAGTCGTGGGTGCGCTCCATACAGCACATTACTATTTTAGAGCCAATAGTAGAATTTGATCCATGCAATATTATTGCTAAATATTGCACAATAATATTAAACGACCAAAGACGATGCGCTTTTTATACCATTTGTTCATACTTTCATCTAGCCAACAGTTGCTGCAGGTATTGAAGTAGCTTTATAGCTTCAGCAATTGTGTAGTTTTACTTTTCAAATTATAGCTAAGTTAAAGAAAAAAAGAGGTCTAATAATGTGTATTTTCTTACCGTCTTGGCGTCTAATGAAAAGCTTGACCCGTAAGATCTACCAAATTTTTAAAACGATTAAAACAAAATTTAGTGCTTTTCGAGGATATCCCGGACCAATTAAATTAACTAAGCAATTATTTTGAAAACAGTATATCGATCGCACAGTGAAAAACGTATGCCGAACGTAAATCGTTTGCTCGTTTGCTTATGTATCCGATAACATTTTCAAGAAATTGATTATTTGGCAGCTGATCGTTAAACGTTTGCTGCTCATCTTAATTTTGTAATGGATTTAAATTAAACATTTCAGGATTAGCAGAAGGACAAATCATATTTGATAGCAGTGCATGCTCAAATGCTTGGCGTAAGTTTCGTTGTTCTCTTATAACAATATCTAATTATTTATGTATGTTTTCAAACTCTGTTTTATCCATTACAGTTTATAAATTCGGATTAAACTGGGAATCTTGAGAACGTTGCAGGAGATGGTGGTGATGCAAGTGGCAAACCTTCCTTGCTAATAGTTGCGGAAATTTTTTGAGGCTGCATAGATGATTGAGCCTGATTAACCAGACTCGACGGTCGAATGTTGGACACGTTCGTACACAGTTGAGTCAAAATACTTTCCACACTAATGTTACTTTCATGACATGATGGCTTGGTAGAATGTGCAGGTGGTGAGGCAAATGACGGACTTATAATACTTGGAGACATAGAGCGTTGCAAGGACGGCATTTCTGATTGAAACTGACTTCCGAGTTCAGTAGTAGGTGATAAGTTGAGCTTCACAAATTGAGACGATTCTGTGAACTGATTTGTTGGCTGTACTTGACTAACCGAATTAGATGGACGACGCCGAGTCACATTCATTAGCAAAGGCCCAACGGCACTATCAACATCATAAACCGGATCCGAAGTAACTTCCGTTGGTGGTTCTGCGTGCTGATTTATTGATTGTACCTTTGTGGTCAAACTCAATGGACGAAACCGGGTCACATTCATATGCACCGGCACAACTGCACTATTAAAATAAAAAAACGGTGGCGAAGTAACTTCCGATAGTAGAATGCTTGACTTTATAATGTGAGTATGTTTTCCTACGGTAGGCTGTAATGGAAGGAACACTACTGTCATTCCTTCGGTCACAACTTCTGCTGCTTTATTTTTCAACTGCTCTGGAAGTGTTACTTTTGTTCCCGGTTTCATTGATGCTGGTAATGGTAAAACACTTCCTTTGAATTAGCGTTCTAAGGTAGCGTTGGTACTCTTCTGTAACCTTTTTCCATACAAAAATGGAATATATACATATGTAAGTATAAAAGTAATGTTTTTTTTTTTGTATAAAATGCTTCATAAAGGGTGTATTTTGTATTACTACTTTAGAAAACTTTTTATTTGCTATCAGGGTGGCCACTCAACCGGGAAAACCGGGAAATAGCCAGGAATTTTATTTTCCAAGAAAAACCGGGAAAAATCGGGAAATTCTATAAAGAAACTGGGAAATTATCACAATCTTTTCCTATCACTGTTTACCATCGTACGAAGTGCATTTTCAATTAATGGGATGTTTTGTATATTGTTCCCAACTTACCACAGGCCATCAACATCACACCAATGTGCATGGACAACATTTCCCGTTTCTGACATGTAGTACGCAATATACATATGTACTATACTTCTCATTCGCACTGGTGCAATACTTACGTTAATCGTTATCGGTTCTTGCTCATTTCGGGTATGGTGTGCCTATTTGTTCTACCGTGCACTCGTCTTTTGTTATTCATCTCTCGTGAAGTTGCGGTCGTGTCGGATTTAGTGGGCGATCTCAATTTTTGAACAGAATTTGTGTCCTCTTTAGCAATTTTAACGTTACCCAATCACACATCGCCTGTACATTGGTATTTTGCATTTTGGTTTCGGGCCTCTACCTTCATTCCGCCCGGGTGAGTGGGTTCCCACACTGGCGCTGATGGTTGATTCCTGTATCTATTCGTGAGGTGCATCATCAGTGTCGTGCGAGTAACAGCATAATGCAAGGCTGCTGTTTAACAGGAAATCTGTTCTTCGCTGATTTGTATGCTTTCTCCAGTGGCTGGTTGGTCCATGACTTCCGGTTACCTTTTTTTAAGGTTGTGTGATGACATCTGTTGCTCAACAATTGATAGCAAATGGAAAATATCTTTGTCATGGGGTAAATTCTTTACATCTTAGTGTCATGAAGCTAAACCTCCAAAAAGCAATATTCGTAAAGATTTTTTTGTCGTTTTTCATCAGTTGTTAGCTCGTATAAAACTTCCGAAAATATAAAGAATGCATATTTAAATAGCTTAAGATCCATAGTGGCGAAATTAAATCTAAAAACGAGCGCACGATTGAAAATTTGTTTGTACAAATTTGATAGAAATCATGCCAAAAATGGTTTTCAAATGTGTTTGTAGCATGCATATGCTATACTTAGTTCACATACTTCTCATTACACTCAAATAGCAGAAATTGTCAACACACAATAACGACCCTTAAGTCAGGAAATGTAAATCAGCAGAAAAACTCTTATCCCAAAACACTATCAAAACATGCAAGCCACACACTAACTTTCAAAGGCGAGAAAAATATTATTCAGCACAAAACCCGTTAGAACGCACTTGGAGCGTAAAACCATAACATTGCATAATAGCAACCATTAAGTCATATATAATGAAATAGAAGACACCGTACCTTCGTGTGTACAAATAGAACCGTTACCCGCAAGCGTAGAAACAAAACACCGCGTAAGCACAAAAACCCAGAACTGACCTTACAGAATAATTGCAACTATATGTAAACCCAAAACTTGACCTTCAGCATAACTGACATAAAACAGAAAGTGAAAGTAAAACCAAATATAACTATACTCGTAACTCGTATAAATAATAATGTAAGATAATACCGAGTACTGCTCAGTTACGCACAGTACGCACATGGTGACATGGTTAAGTGGAGCCGTTTAAGTCTTATCGTAATTCGCATAAACAACACAAATGTGTTAAATTAATTCATTGTGTCCACTCGTTACCTGGAGCACTGATGACTCCCAGTGATCATCCGAAACTCTGCTTTGTTTTGACGAATTAACCCCGCGAGTGATGTTTAATCCTCTTGCACCGCTGCTCTAACAATTGCATCCTGACACGAACGTTACATGTTGTCACACCTCCAGATTGTATACTATATTGTTGAATAATTCACCAAAAACTTTTATCCAGTTTTTTTGACAAGTGTCTATATTTCCCGTAATGCCCGTGTTTACCTACCATCCTCTAGATATCGATTTTTGAAAACGTATGATATAATAATTTAGAGTTGAAGTATCGAAGAATAGTGAACCGGGAAAAATCCGGGAAAAACCGGGAAAACCCGGGAAAAACCGGGAATTTAAAATCCTGATTCGAGTGGCCACCCTGTGCTATTGAAAACATGATAAGCGATTGAAAACATTCCACATCATACTGACAAACTTATGAAAAGATTTGTTATTTTACGGCCTTGTTGAAATGATGACCACAATCACAGAGAAAACAAAAGAATTAAACTACCAAAGCAAACTCAACGCATGCTACTCAGATACACTGAAATCTCCCAGATACACTGAAACTGACGTCCCCAGAGTCACGAGCCTCTCGAGATACGACGATTCGCAGATATGACGATTTTGATTTTGACAGTTTAAAGTTGTCATTCAGACGAAATTGATATATTTTTTTGAATTCATGTGCAGATAACCATTACAAACATTTATTCTTCATTTTTCACAAGTCCCCGATTGTGAATATCTATATCGTGTAAATGGATTTTAGAAGAAAATTATTACATTATCGTACATTATTTTAAATAAAATGTACGATTTCGTAGATTCCGAATATTCAATTTCGGTTAACAACTTTATACTTACAGATATTCGACATACGACTATTTCGACTTACGCCTTGCCTTTTAACATTTTTTCGGTCCTAAATAGAGTAGTATCTCGGGGGACACCAGTACGCGGAAATGAGAAAATGTTTTGGTTTCTACATAGATTCTGCACTCTCAAATTCACGCAAGTGTGGGTGTGGAGGGGAACTGGGGGTAGTTTCGACACCTTAAGGTTTTCCCCTGATTGCAATACTTTTGCCAAAGTAAACTTACTAGTAGACATCGAAAAAGCTTTTTTGGTGTATTATGTACCATCTTACGAGAAATTACGGTTCCTGGATTGATTTTGATAACATTTTGATAAAAATAAAAAGTGTGTTTTGTTGCGTCACGACTGCAGTGCGGGTAAGTTCGACACCATGATGGGGTAAAATCGACACCTTGGGGGTGATTTCGACACATTGGTTTTAGCGTTCAACTCTGATGGCCTGTAGTTTTCATTGAAGTTCAACAAAGTATTTCGTACCAATTTTACGAAAAATTTACACAAAACAGTATTGAAATATACGAAAAAAATGAAGATACAAGCAAGAACAAAAATTTCATTTCAAATAGCATCGGACCAGACTCCATATAGTAGAAGCTGCGGCGATAGCATCTGGTTTACGGAATAATTGGTTAAGATTCCTTTAAAAAAATAACCTGGCCATCTTCCAGTAATCTTTTTCTTTTTTTATAAAATCGAAGGGTGTTCAATTTTATTTTTCTCTGCCAACTCGAAAACCAAAAGGTGAACATCGGTCAATGTGATTCCAAACCAGCGACTATTTTTTTCTTCAGTTAAGTCTACCTGTCCTAAAGTAAGCCTAAAATACGGTCAAAGCCATAACAATATTAATTTTCATAAGCTTAAACCATATACAAAGTATATGTTTTGAGTCCGAGTTTGGCAAACGTTCTGTGAGAGAATAATAGCTAAATTCCATAATTTTAACTTCCTAGGTTTGCTGACATCTTGAATTTTAAAGCTTCTACGGTATTTTTAATTGCGTGTTTGTTCAGCTTGATTATTACGTTTGTCGTACATCGTTAAGGGACATCTTTATAAAATACAGGCACTTTCAAATTACGATATAAACAAAGTTAACATTGTAATATCCTGGAGATTTGACCCCTGATAAGACCATAATGCTCAATATGCCGGATCAGAATATAACCATCACCGTGACAACTGTGCGATAAGAGGAATGTCAAAATAAAGATCATTCGTTTACGGATCGTTGTACTGACAACACCTACAGCCTTCTGTTTATTCTTCTACTTTGCGATTTTGTGCCTTTGTTATAACTTGAACGTTTAATTCAAATTGGTAAAATTCGAGGTTTTACATCTCAGAAGTGGGATACGTCTTATCGCCTGCACCTGCTTTGCTGTCCAATCCAGCACGGCACAAGATTGTGTATCGAAGAGTTTGTTTGTTTGTGTGTGAGATGACGCTACCATCTGCCATTGCAATGCGCAAAAACGAGAAGCTTCTGTGTGTGCTTGCCGGTATAGGCAGCCAATTCGATGTTTAGGCAACGATTTGCCTCATGGCTAGACCAGATTACGCCAGATTCACCAGCCACAACGATATCGATCCCTGCAACCCCAAAGACACCAGCCTTGCATTTAGTGTGGCCGCCATCTTGTTCATCTTGCACGACATTGACGACACCGCCATTTAGTATGAATACGGCCGCTGGCTATTCTTTTATCATCGCTCATACTTGGAATACTGGAAAAGCTTCGCGCATCACTTCTGTTATTGCATGTGCACCGCACGCCGTGTTGTCATCGCCTCTGATTCATCGTGTGTATTGCCTTCCGCCACTTAATGGATTGACCCCGCTACCACCCTCTACCGCCGCGTCATGTTCGAGTGCTGTGGCATCAGTTGTAGCATGCTGAGCTGTTGAACAACAATCATCGTGGTGTCGTTCAGTATTCAGGTTCATCCTGATCGACATTGTCCTTATGGTTGGCTGTAACTTCTGTAAACGTCAGCAAGACTTCTGGAGGAGATGCCGATCAGCGGCAGCAGTACTTACACCCACTATGAGATTGATTCAACCGCACGCATCACATGACGACATCATTCAGGATCAGTTCTTTTCGATATCAGCATCGTCCTCATGCTTGGCTGTAACTTCCGTAAACTTCAGCAAGACTTCCGGAGGAGATGTTGGTCAGAAAAGCAGCTGTGATTGAAATTGACCCAACTTTACGCATCATATGACGACATCATTCAGGATCAACACCTTTCAATATCATCATCGTCCTTATGCTTGGCTGTAACTTCCGTAAACTTCAGCAAGACTTCCGGAGGAGATGTTGGTCAGAAAAGCAGTTGTGATTGAATGTATGTGAGTTATTCTCATGCCAGTTCTGTTCAATAAGTATTGAAGATTTCTACAGTAAAGCCGCTCAAATTGAGGTCAATTTGTTTGTCAGGATAGCCGAGCTGTAATATCCTGGAGATTTGACCCCTGATAAGACCATAGTGCTCAATATGCCGGATCAGAATATGACCATCACCGTGACAACTGTGCGATAAGAGGAATGTCAAAATAAAGATCATTCGTTTACGGATCGTTGTACTGACAACACCTACAGCCTTCTGTTTATTCTTCTACTTTGCGATTTTGTGCTTTTGTTATAACTTGAACGTTTAATTCAAATTGGTAAAATTCAAGGTTTTACAACATGCTACAAATAAGCATTACACTACTACCAAGTTGGGTGTCGAATTTACCCCCATTGGTCGCACAAGTTTTAGTGACATTTTATATTATATAGATTAATGTAAAAATTACGCCTTGTGATACAGAACTAATCAATAGTATTTATAAAACAATACTATTAACATGGAAACTATAATTTTGTTGAAATAACGCCACAATTCCTTAAGTCCCAGAAGTAAAAACTTACATCGGCTGTCAATCAGAACCACCATGTGTTTATTTTGTTGTTTTTTGACAATTGACAGGTTTGTGATCAGTGAAATGTGACTCAAATATTCGAAACAGTTGACATAAATAATATGTATAAGTTTTTTGTCTTCAAAAAGTTCTATAAATACAAAAACGGCAAGGTGTCGAACTTACCCGCAGTGTCGAACCAACCCCGACTTCCCCTATGTGTTCACATTCAGCCATTGCGCTCAGTTTGGTTTTCTCGTAGCATCATGTTGGTATCGGTGTCTCGCTCGCACTAATGTAGCGAGTGTTCCTATGTGCGCTCCCTTTCTTGCCACCACAGGCCGCGGGGCCATGGGGATTCTCAGCGCTCATTTTCTCAAGCACTCATGAGTGCTTTTGAGAAATCCTCGTTCTCAGCGTTTGTCGAATCGGAACAAAATCGGTTTTGAGAATCTTTGAGAATCTTTGAGAAAGTTGACGATGCAGCGATCGGCTAACTGAAATATAATCAATTGTGCTATTTGTTTTTCGATAATCACTTTGGAAAATGTATTCAACATTTATAATTGAAAAAGTTAAAAAAAAAATGCGATCAAAAACATATTTTCTATTAAAAGCTCCAAATAAAACTTGAGTGGCTTTATCAGTTTCTCAGAGTGAGAAAAATTGACGACGGCCACGAGCTCGCGTCTGAGAACAAGTTTTGAGTGCTTGAGAAACTTAAATGAGTGCTTGAGAATGTTTACTCAGCTTGAGAAAGCCCCGTGGCCCCGAGGCCACACAAAATCGCCAGTTCAGCTTAAGCGTTCGCCGTGAAAGGCCGTGCGCTTGTTAGCCTAAGCCGGACGATTGAAGTTTTGATAAATGTTGAAGTGTTGTGCATATTGAAACGCTTATCTTTTATTTTCTATTATTAAACGCTTTCTATTATTTTGATTTCCGCTGCTTTATTTCATTTTTTTTTGTTTTGATTCGTGCGTTCCAAGGCTGAGTAAAGCGAAGCAAACAGTGCGCTACGAAAGAAACTTGCGGGAGGGGATGTCAGTGCAGCGCAGCGCAACTCGTAAGAATCAAAAGGGAGGGGGAACCAATCCAGCGCAGTCCCTATGAGACTGGGACAAAAGTGCAGGCGGTCATCGAGATACACGGTTAATGGGGACCGAAAACGGCCGCAAAATACCGCGTATCAGGAATTTCCGCGTAAGTCGAATATCGTAATTCCCAGTTAAAATATCAATCATCTTCGTGTAATTTTGCAAGTAGGGGGCGATTTTAAAATTAATTATTTGATGTGATTTAGACTGAATTTAACAAATTTAACACCATTTCAAATGATTTTTAAGATTCGATCAAAAGGGAAATTAATTAGCATTTGACAATGGATGTGTCAAATCAGCCTTCCGTCTTGCCGTCTTACCGTCTTCCCTCCCGCTCCAGCTGCTGGTACTTTGATGAGCTGTCGTAGGCGCGGTAACAGCCTGAAGCGCAAAGCTTTGGGACCGCTCGATGCCGTTCCTGCAACTACCGCTGCTAACCAGGCTGTCGTTCCCGTTGTGGACCCGGTTGTCGTTTCAGCTGAAGAATCCGTCCCATTCTCCGTAGTGGAGAAATTGTTCACGGAATTCGCGATCGTCCGGTCTAAGCTGGATCGATTGGACGAATCCGTCGAGGGGATACGGGGGGAGCAAAAGAAGCATCATGCTGAAATATCAAGCAAAATTTCGGCCATCGCCAAGTCGGTGCACCTGGTCCGAAGTGCAGGTGGGGCAGATCAAAAAATCGTTCTGTGTTGGCCAAGATGGCTATGCTCCTCCTCTCCGAGGGCTTTACACTTACGCCCGTCACAACGGAGGATGAGCTAAATGCTTTAGAGCAGAAGCTGGGCGATGCTGAGTGTATGCGGGATAGCTTAGCTTGGCTGCAGGCTAAGGTGTTCGACTCCGAGACACAAAAAACCCTAGACGAAGCAAGGAATTTTTGCCTCGCTACAGCTGGAGCGGGAGCAATGCAAAAGTTGCTAAAAAATATATAGCAACATTTTGCAGCTTTTTAAGAAGATTGGGAGCACCAATAAAGTTATAATAGCTCTCGGATTTGCTCGAGATTATTTCGGGAAAAAATTGCGGTACGCGTATCAACTCGTGCCAAAAAAAACCGAACCCTGTAGAGGATGGTGACGGTGGGCACAATTTAAATATAATTTAGCTTATATTAATTTAGTCTAGTTAAGTATTGATTAGATAGCTATAGGTGACCAATTAAGCTTAGTAAGTTGAGGTTTGCATAGCATAGGTAAGCATCGTTTAGCATAATTTGTTATTAAAGCTGAATTGAACAATTAAAACACGTAAAAAACTTGTTTGATTTCATAACGAATCAATATGGATTATAAACATGGATTTATTTATTCGTTTATTTTTTATATTTATCAATATGATAGCATAACACGGAAACAACATTCATAAAAATAGGAACACTTTTTTCGTTATTATCTTTCATAAACTAAATACTTTACACGCAATCAAATGAAATGCGAGTGGCACGTTATGATAGGCTACGCTTTTCTCATTTGCTAGTCAACAAAAAAAAAAGATGTACTATTAATTGTCAGAGCATTTTAATTAATTTTGCGGTGTAGTTCCTTTGTTGCAAATAATTATCTCTGTTGATGAAATTTGATGCAAAGTGTAATATGCCGCTTTGCTTCTAATTAAAAATGATACTTAACGAAAAGCTAGTCGATAAAATTAGCGCGTTTCTTTCCTCAAATCAGACGAAAAAACGACTTTCGGCTTAGTTGTTTTTAGTTTGTTTATTTGCCGTTAGAAAGGTATGTGTTAATGGCACAAACATAAAATCGCCCCCTTTGGCGGTTTCTACAGCAGCAAGCCTGCACAAGATTGAGCTGTTCAGCGTGTATTTGACCAGAATCAACGTCTTTAAGACTTCCCGAAATATTAAAACATGCTCGGAAGGGCAAGGCTGGCTAAAAGCAGAATATTTTTGTTTCAGGGCATGCCCTTCAACGATTAGCTGCGAGCCCTTTTGTGTTGCGGTGTGGTACATAACGATGGTGCCATCATTTGTCCTGTACCACTGATCGCAAAAATTGGTTCGCAGCAATCTCCTTGTCTTTAACCTTTTGGGTGGAACGTCCTGCTGCAGTTGCTGGATTGCATTCTTTAGCAACCTCGATTTGTTCTCGCTCACTGTTCGTTCACTGTTTTGACGGTCGTTTATTTTAGCAGGAATGAACAACAAATGAACTCAGTTTAACCAAAATGAACTTTAAACGACTGTTAAAATGTGTTAATTTATTCGCGATGCCGGCTAATATCCCTGCAAACATGTGGCCATACCTCTGTACCACAGACTTCCTCCGCCGATGGACGTTACCGCTGCTTCCGTCGATTTCGACACCGGTGTGTGCATCAACGTCCGGGGATCGCGTGGCAATTTGCAGTGCGGTTGGTGCTGCCTAATGTGGGCAAGTAAAAGGGCCAAAGCTCTATGAGTTTGGCTGGTATGTAGTGCCCACAGTCTCTAGCCATCCGCAAACGACGCTTCGCCGAACGGACGATCTTGCAGCTCGGTACCTCGTGCGGCACCAGCAGCACCGCTGCTGTATCCCATCCCTCCTTCCTCCTCACTATCGATCATCGATGATGGAAGTTTTTCTGTACAGCAAAAAAATAGACACAATGAACGTCAAGTCATTGATAAAGAATGAATTAAAATCATCTCCACTTACTGAACACTTCCATATGTTCGAAGCCTTCGTCGCTTACCAATGGCAAAACATTAACAGACACATGACTTTCTAAAATAGCCAAAAAAATTCATTAACAACACTTTCGATCAATCCTATTTTTCTCTTTTAACATTACACTTACCCATTGTTGTGGATTGCGGAAAGCTAGCACGTGCACATCCTCCTCCTATTCCTGCAAGCACCGCTTCTGCAAACGATCACGTGCATGGTACACCATACCACTTCGCTTATCACGACGTGTTGCCATTATCACAGCACTTGCTTAATTTTTGCACAAATTGATTGAAAATTTGACGGGTTCGGTAGGAACGGATTGTGCATTCTATGGCCGCGGGGCCACGGAGCATTCTCAAGCTGAGTAAACATTCTCAAGCACTCATTTAAGTTTCTCAAGCACTCAAAACTTGTTCTCAGACGCGAGCTCGTGGCCGTCTTCAATTTTTCTCACTCTGAGAAACTGATAAAGCCACTCAAGCTTTATTTGAAGCTTTAAATAGAAACTTAGTTTTTGATCACAATTTTTTTTTTAATTTTTCAATTATAAACATTGAATACGTTTTGCAAAGTGATTACCGAAAAACAAATAGCACAATTTCTCATATTTCAGTTAGCCGATCGCTGCATCGTCAACTTTCTCAAAGATTCTCAAAGATTCTCAAAACCGATTTTGTTCCGATTCGACAAACGCTGAGAACGAGGATTTCTCAAAAGCACTCATGAGTGCTTGAGAAAATGAGCGCTGAGAATCCCCATGGCCCCGCGGCCTATGACGATCAAATCGCGTTAGAAGCTTCGATTACACTTCGAACAATACGCCGCAAACGCGATCGAATCAGACAACATCCACATGATAGAAAAGGACAACACGACATGCACATGAAAGGGAACACAGCTTGATAGGCGCTCATAGGACCGAATATACACGCAAGTGTGTTCGGTACCGGCCCTAACCGAGAGAGTTCACTCCACTCAAATCACGATTGGCAGCGAGCTACACGCGCGTAAAAGGGAACGATATAAAAGCGAAAGCGAGAAAGGATTAGTTCATGAGCGCCCGTGAGTTGCATGTATGGAGAAAGCCTGAGAAATTAGTAATTTTTCGATCGCTTTGTGCTGCGGGAAGGAAGCAGGAGAAATCTGAACCTGTGTCTCTCAGCGTTCTTTTCGATCCGGTATAGAACGTCGTTCTCTTTTCTTTTGCTGGTTTCTGTATGGATACACATACACATTCTGTCTATGTGATTGATAACAGCGCAAGCCATATTCTCTCAATCACAGAAATAACGTTACAACACCTGCACCATGAAGCTAGAAAAGGATAGAGATTTGTGATGAAGTGAGACGCTAATCGCCAAAATTTAAAGAGACAATCCATCGCTAGCGGTAAATGCAATCAATGAATTGTTTCTCTTTTGCCATATGGATGTTATTAGTATTGGTGCGTAATTTTGACTGGATTGTTGTAATCAATGAATTGCTATGTGTTTGGTGCTAAGTTGTTTCACTGCGCATTCAATCAACTCACTTGAATGTTTACCTGAGATCTTCTTTGTGCAACTAAAAACATAGGGTACACGACACGTTTAGCCTTTCGCAATAATTTATTGAACATCGTTTATTGGCCCGTGGAATAGCGATATTCTCATAGACAATTAAAGTGCATTACCGGACAATTGGACTATCTGTTAGTGCAACGTACAGTATAATGTCAACCCTCCGGAAACAACTTAACACTCTATGCATTTGTTATAGACCGATGATTCGATGCTTGTTGCTTCTATTGAAAATATTATTTCAATAAGTGAAATATTAATTCAATAAGTGAAGTGTGCTTTGCATAACATCCCTCACGGATGTGCGTGTCGTTCGAAGGATGTCGGTTTCCCTTTCTACCGTTTTTCGTCCATCATTCCTTGCCAGGCTGCACGAGCGGCGTTGTGCCGTCCAAAATCTAGAGAGAGAAGACATGCTCTCTCGCTTTGGCACAGAGGAAAGTTTTCCATTGGCTTCGGTTTTGTTGGTTGCGTAATTAAAATTCGGGTTCGCGACACCTTCGGAGCAACAACTCGCTGCAGCCAGGGACCCAGCATCCTGGAGAATTATTGTTGACCGGGCCATTCCACATCGACGTGCTCTATCATGAGCAGGCCAACAAGAGAGAGAGAGAGAGAGATAGATGTACTGTGGTCATCATCAGTTCACGCCCTTCTATGGAGACTGATTCGTACCTCAGAACAGTTCCGTCGTGCAACATACACCATTGATCTCGGAAATTGTCTCTAAGAGACTACCTGGGACGTATGGTGCATTCGGTATATCTACCGACTGATTTAATTGGCCGGTCCTGAGGTCGAAGATAAATGCTCGGCAAAACGCTGAACCGCCTGCGCCAAACTGTGTCGTTTGCTATGCAGCACCATTTGCCTAAAATTGCGGAGATATCCTTCGTACTCTTCCGAACACATAGTGTCAAGTTCACCGAATCTAAATACCTCTTCGTAAACATGCAACAGATTGTGTACGTTGCTGTTTATGAATTCGGGCCATAAAGACTACTACGATTGTGTCACAAACTGGTGGAACAATTTATCCGTATCCATCCAACGGTCTTTATGATGTGCAGTCGATAAAAATGGTGTCGCAACGAACATGTAGTGCTGGTATACAGCGTCGCTCAAAATGTCTTTTCGACGAACGCACGAACCCACAAACTGCAGAGATGATTTAAGTTTAATTTCGTTCCTATCTTGATTCAGATCCAGGCTCCGCATTTGCCGTCTGAAATCAGAAGGCAGATAGATTTAGAGCAGATGTTCCGACATAATTTTAAGCTACAAGTTGGACAACCTCAACTTCTGCCCGGGAAATGCGCTGGTCCAAAGTTGTATAGACCTATTCAAAACGCCTCTATCTATGAGGTGCAGACGATTCGACTCTACAATATCTAAAATAATGTTTGATCCATTCAGACGGGATAGTGCCGTTAAAAACTTTTGATGCAGCGGATATATTGTTCGTTGCAAAAAGAATTATGCTAAGTCTCTTGGCTGGGAAAACGCCCCACACGGATAGAACCTGTGTGAAGAATGATTACCTTTTTTGGTTGTAATTGTGCACTTTAAGTACCCGCTAACAGTGTTGTGGGATTTAACACCTACAATTTTGAAAGAATAAACTCAAAATAAAATCAATGCTGAACTTTGAATGTTATAGATTAATAACTCACCCTCGATATAAGCACGAGTCGACGTATCGGCAATTTTCCCCCAGTAGAATTGACCGTGCATCATCAAACCGTTCTTTTGTAGTTCGTTCATTTCTTCAACGAAGTCTTCGAGATGCTGGTCAACTGATACAGGTTTTGATAAGCTGAAAAATAATGCATCACGGGTATGTTCGGTATGTTAAATACTTTCATAAATATCGGCCAGAACTGTTTACTGTCGTTCAGGTATAGCGGTAAACCAGCGAAGAAAAAATCGATTGCAAATCCAACTTGTGCAAGCACAAGTTCACAGAATACTTAGTTCTGTAGCCACTAAGAATTTACTGGAGATAATTGATCAAACAAATTCCTACACCCTGGTACCAGAACTCTCCTCCATCAATCTGCGTTATCGTTGTTTTTATCATTGCATCTCCCGGTGGCTTACGGACAGTGCGCGCATCGTTCGGCAACGACTCAAACTCCGGCTTTTTTTTAAGGTGGCGCAACAGCCGATTAATCGCCTTGTGGGTTTGCCCTGTTTTGAGGGCCCACAGTCGCAGACCATCCTTTCACGAAACATCCGCTAACGAATCATCAAACAGTTGTTTTTCCTCCTACATCATACTACCATAGGATGAGTTGTCCTCAACGCTGTGGCCGTATTCTGCCGGTCGTTCTGCACGGAATATATTTTTATCACTGCTTTTAAACTTCTACTGGCGTTACTGGCGTGCGTTTGGAGGTTAGCAAAATTTAAAGCACACCTGATAGGCAAAGATAGCGAAATTTACTGGCGAGGGGCATGTAGAAATAAGGAGAAGGCGTTAGCGCGCGCAGAGCTCTCCCGCTTGCCTTTAAATTATACGGGGCGCTCTCGCGATACACACCGCTGCTCAGCTGATACCGCGTTTCTTTCGGTTTGCACTGCGCTTTTGCAATACTTTGCGTTGCACGTTGCGCTGGACACCCCTCCCGCGCATTTCTTTCTTTGCGCGCTGTGCGCTTTCGTTCTCTCGGACTTGCTGCGTAATAAAATCGCATTCAAAACGTTTTCAAGCATCATACGGTCTTGAGATGAAGTGTGAAACTCTGTACAATATTACAATGATCACTATCACTAATGAAGATGACAGTGCCACCCACAATTAAATTGATATCACAATTCTGTAAAACCCTTTTCATGTCGTTAATGTACATCAAGAAAATAATTGGTCTTCGCTCACTTCCCGGAGGTACTCTTAGGGTGTTCTCGACAGAACTTGATGTTTTGTTATTAAATACAGTTCGCTGTGTTCTGTCTTGGAGAAAACTCTCGAACCATCGTAATTCTTCGCCTTTAATGCCAAAATGCATTAACACTTTTAATAATAGTTGCCTCGAAATTGTTTCAAAAGCCCTTTTAAGATCGAGGAATACAGCAATTGTAGTATTTTTACAGTCAAAAGCTTCTTTCCATTTTGCGAACACTAGGTTAAGAGCTAGAGGCGCCAATATCAGACAGTGTCATGCTACTGCCACCTAGGATAGAAGAAACACAAAAGGCTATTCGTCAACTGAAAAATAACACGGCACCCAGCTCCGACGGAATTGCATCTGAACTGGTCAAGAATGGAGGTGTACAACCAGAAAACGAGATTCATCAAATTTTTATTGAGCTGTGGGATAGCGAATCGATGCCTTGTGATTGGAATCTCGGCCCCAATTATCCCATATACAAGAAGGGAGACAGATTGGACTGCAACAACTACAGGGGTATTACGGTGTTGAATACCGCCTTTAAAATATTCTTCCTGATCCTATAGGATCGTCTTGCCCCGCACGTCGAAGAGTTAGTCGGAAACTATCAAAGAGGATTCCGAAACGGAAAATCAACCACCATACGGAAGATCTTGGAGAAGATGGCTGAATACAGAAACGACAAATACCATCTCTTCATTGACTTCAAAGCCGCATACGATAGCATAGCCAGGGTAAAACTGTACGACGCTATGAGCTCATTTCACCTTCGGAGAATCAACTCGCTGCAGCTAGGGACCGAGTATCCTTGAGAATTTTAGTTGACCGGGCCATGTCACATCGACGTGCTCTATCATGAGCAGGCCAACAAAAGAGAGAGAGATGCACTGTGGTTATAAGTTTTTATCTGAACGGGCCTCTCTAATATTTCAACACTGCATACGCTGGTTGTTTGCCCTACTGCAAATACATTGTATTTTAATGTTTGCTATTTATTTGAAGCATTTGTCATTTTACTACACTTTTTCTAATTTGAAACACTTCTGCTTCTTCTTCTTCTTCTTCTTCTTCTTCTTTGGACGCTGCTGTGTAAACCGATGCCCGTGAATCATCAATTCACACCCTTCTATGGAGGCTGATTCGTATCTCAGAACAGTTCCGTTGTGCAACATACACCATTGATCCCGGAAATTGTCTCTAAGAAACTACCTGGGACGTATGGTGCATTCGGTATATCTACCGACTGATTTAATTGGCCGGTCCTGAGGTCGAATATACAGTCAGTCCAAAAAGTATTCGTCTAGCTGAATATTTTACAGAAAAAGGCGAATTATGGCTGGAGTACGTATGGAGCGATAAAAGTAATGATGAGATTTGATAAAGGGACCATCAATACACATGTTTTGCTAAAAAATAAGCATTTAAAGAGTGCAATAGCAACCAAAATACATAAAAACTAAAAAAAGTTGTTTTATGGGCGCGCAAAAAGTATTCGTCCATCTAGCTTTTTAATTATTTACGCTGGACAAACACTACGTAGACGTGAATTAAATTTATTCTTATCAATCTGCTGGTGACTTCCTTCTAAAATAATGCATTTCTGTTGTTTCAATTGTACTTCAAGCGGTCAGAGAGGCACTAAAGGCGGGGGAGTTAAATGATTGGAGCATGATGGCGAAAATCGTATCTTTAACTTATGCATAACCTATCCTACCCATTTTTGAAGGTTACAAAATGTGTGGGAGGCCTCGTTCCTTCATTTGATCGGAGTTTGGCCATTTTTCTGACATCAATTGTGTGACAAACTGCCATGTAAGCTGCCATCCTTCACGGTTAATCTAACGAAAGAAGCGGTTTAATGTCCAAAAAATCAAATTTTACCAAGGAATCAGTGCATTTTGTGATGGCCAATAAATAAGATCAGGAAAAGAGATGGGTCATGCTGCATTTCATCGTAGCTGGTCATGTAATAGCTTGAATGAGTGAGTTGTTACAAACATGTTTTGTTTGAATAATACCATACACAGAAAGTGGCCAAATCTGTTAAGGTGCATCAAATAATTCAGGAATTTATTTCAAATTGGGCTCTACTAACATTTTAAAACACTAGTTAATTTGGCCCGGTTACAGGGTTATGCAAGATAATTTCTGGGGTATATAATAAGCTGCATGCAACGGATTTATTAAAATACAACGCAAATTCCATGTGGTTTTTAATTCCAAGTGATGCATTAAGAAGCGAAATTATCGAACATTTCGAAATTATCGAAAAACCGAACATTTTAGATTTTTTTCCGCGATATTGTTAACATTTCGTATTGTTTACACAAAAATAAGCAACAGAAATGAGTTTCCTGTAAGTAATTTACCAAAAGTCAGAAATTCGCATATTCAACTGAGTGAAAACCGGACTTCGAATCAAGCATACTCTTACCGGTTTTTGAAGACTATAGTTATAAAGTTTTTTAGTTAATATTTCAATCACTAATCACACTAATTTTTACGGTCAAATTATGTAAGAAATCAATATTATGGATGTGATTCTTACTATTCATTTGAAAACAGCTTCAAACTATGTTCCATGTGTATTATACACAGTTTTTAGGTACAGGCGGTCCCCGAGATACACGGTTAATGGGGACCGAAAACGGCCGCAAAATACCGCGTATCTCGAATTTCCGCGTAAGTCGAATCTCGTGATTTCCAGCTGAAATATCACTAATTTTCGTGTAATTTTGCAAGTAAGGGGTGGTTTTAGTCACTTTATGAATTATTTGATATTATTCTGACTGAATATAACTGTTTTAAACCTTTTTAAATAGTTTTTAACATTCGATCAAAACGGAAATTATTTGGCAATTTGCAATTGAAGTGTCAAATCAGTACAATTTGCTCAAAGAATTGTCAAATTTAGACAGCCGCGTATCTCCGAATCCGCGTATAAGAGGTACCGTGTATCTCGGGGACCGCCTGTATCTTTGTTTACCAACACGATAGTAACACAATTCGACGACTATAGGAAGTAAACCACTATTACAGATGCAACGAAGTTGTCATAAAAATATACTTTTTTTGTAAATTTGTTGTGTTTGATGGTTAAAATGCTTGTAATTGCGAAGATTGATTGATTGATTTCTGTTAAAATATTCATAAATTTACCTTCCTGACACTTTAAATCTATTAAAGCACATCTGTACCCTGACATTGATATTTTTACCCTACCGGTACTTAAATTGTATATATACCGGTATAACAGCTCCAAAAATCGTGCCGGCCTTGGAATTGATCCCGCACCCACACCAAAACCTACACTAAACCCATAACGGTCCTGGAACTGATCCTGACTCCATGCAGATCCTGCAACACATACCTTTCGGTACTGGAACAGAACCCTCTACTGATCCTTGAAATGATTAAGATTCCATGTCAGTCATGGAACAGATCCTGATTCCAACCCCTGATACTGCTTCCTTACATATTTCGGGACCTGAATAGTACCTGAATCTGACTCACTAATCGAACCACCCAGTCCAGTTTTCCTATTTTTATCTCTTGTTGCATCGAGGGGTCCCGCGGTACTATCGTCAACTCGGACATTTTAATAACATGCCCGTCCCATGGACCGTCGCCCTAATCAAGGATTGACTATACGGCTAAGTGGTACTAAGTATCGAAAGCCTGTATAGACCGGCATGACCTGTTACTCCTAAAAGAAGCTTATTTGTTTCAGTTACTTTTTCGTATAAATGTTGTCGCAACGTTTTTATACATCCGGATCCAGTTCTTTTTACCACTGATTGGAACATTTTACTTACACGTAGTAGAAGACATTCTTTAGCTATGCTTAAACCAAAAATTAGGCCCATGCATAGAAAAATCTCGAAAGACCACGGAAAAACGTTCAATTATTAAATTCAGACTGTTATTTGTATCATTCTTCTCCATACCGTTCAAAACACTAAAAACTAAGTCGGCGTTGCCGTTTTTATAGTCGATGTGGTATCCATTGTATGGATGTAATATAAGCAAAAAACATCCAAGATACCGCTGGAAAGTAACGCTGATCAGCCTTACCTAGAATTTTATTATAGTGATGTTTAAATCGCCAAGGTCATACGGCCGACGTCTAACATAGCGAAAACAGTCTACTAAGATGCAACATCAAAATTTCGTGTAACGGTAGCATCATGGAGTCATGATACTAGGGCTCAGTGAGGTAAGGTGAGCTAGAAAAATGATTCAAAATGATAGGAGACGAGATAGGGAAACATATTAATGCAGTTTTTAAGTACTTTGAGTCCAAGTTCTCAGAAATTTTACTTAAAATGTATCACATGTTTCAAGAACAGTCGAACTGGAGAACATACAGGGCATTGTCATTTGCCCGAAACGCCAAACCAGCTGAAACCAAACTGATGAAAATGATTGAGTAGACTCTCAATATGATATCAGTTGCCATTTTTTCAATGGAACTTGGCCACGTAGTGCGGAAATCCAATATTTCTACCAGAGAATAATTGGAACAAGTCTTGTAGGATAAGTGGATCAAAAATACGCCTTTTTAAAGGTTCAAATGAGTTCTTGCGTTGTGCAAGTAGTCACCAATAGTCATAAATGCAATAAGAAACACGATCAGGACATTTTTTGATTCCATAACCTTTGTTTTCTTACGCTTATTATGCCAAAAGTCTGATGGACGAATACTTTTTGCACGCCCCTCAAACGACTTTTTTTAGTTTTTTATGTATTTTGGTTGCTATTGTACTATTTTTTACTTTTTTTTACTCAAAACGTGTGTATTGATGGTCCCTTTATCAAACCTCATCATTACTTTTACCACCCTATGCCTATTGCGGCCAAAATTCGCGTTTTTTGCAAAATATTCAGCTAGACGACTACTTTTTGGACTGACTGTAAATGTATCATTTTCGAAATATTGATGCGTTGTAGCTCGGCAAAACGATGAACCACCTGCGCCAAACTGTGTCGTTTGCTATGCAGCACCATTTGCCTAAAATTGCGGAGATATCCTTCGTACTCTTCCGAACACATAGTGTCAAGTTCACCGAATCTAAATACCTCTTCGTAAACATGCAACAGATTGTGTACGTTGCTGTTTATGAATTCGGGCCATAAAGACTACTACGATTGTGTCACAAACTGATGGAACAATTTATCCGTATCCATCCAACGGTCTTTATGATGTGCAGTCGATAAAAATGGTGTCGCAACGAACAGCAACATGTAGTGCTGGTATACAGCGTCGCTCAAAATGTCTTTTCGACGAACGCACAAACCCACAAACTGCAGAGATGATTTAAGTTTAATTTCGTTCCTATCTTGACTCAGATCCAGGCTCCGCATCTGCCGTCTGAAATCAGAATGCAGATGGATTTAGAGCAGATGTTCCGACATAATTTTAAGCTACAAGTTGGACAACCTCAACTTCTGCCCGGGAAATGCGCTGGTCTAAAGTTGTATTGACCTATTCAAAACGCCTCCATCTATGAGGTGCAGGCGATTCGACACTACAATATCTAAAATAATGTTTGATCCATCCAGATAGGACAGTGCCGTTAAAAACTTTTGATGCAGCGGATATATTGTTCGTTGCAAAAAGAATTATGCTAAGTCTCTTGGCTGGGAAAACGCCCCACACGGATAGAACCTGTGTGAAGAATGATTACCTTTTTTGGTTGTAATTGTGCACTTTAAGTACCCGCTAACAGAGTTGTGGGATTTAACACCTACAATTTTGAAAGAATAAACTCAAAATAAATTCAATGCTGAACTTTGAATATTATAGATTAATAACTCACCCTCGATATAAGCACGAGTCGACGTATCGGCAATTTTCCCCCAGTAGAATTGACCGTGCATCATCAAACCGTTCTTTTGTAGTTCGTTCATTTCTTCAACGAAGTCTTCGAGATGCTGGTCAACTGATACAGGTTTTGATAAGCTGAAAAATAATGCATCACGGGTATGTTCGGTATGTTAAATACTTTCATAAATATCGGCCAGAACTGTTTACTGTCGTTCAGGTATAGCGGTAAGCCAGCGAAGAAAAAATCGATTGCAAATCCAACTTGTGCAAGCACAAGTTCACAGAATACTTAGTTCTGTAGCCACTAAGAATTTACTGGAGATAATTGATCAAACAAATTCCTACACCCTGGTACCAGAACTCTCCTCCATCAATCTGCGTTATCGTTGTTTTTATCATTGCATCTCCCGGTGGCTTACGGACAGTGCGCGCATCGTTCGGCAACGACTCAAACTCCGGCTTTTTTTTAAGGTGGCGCAACAGCCGATTAATCGCTTTCTGGGTTTGCCCTGTTTTGAGGGCCCACAGTCGCAGACCATCCTTTCACGAAACATCCGCTAACGAATCATCAAACAGTTGTTTTTCCTCCTACATCATACTACCATAGGATGAGTTGTCCTCAACGCTGTGGCCGTATTCTGCCGGTCGTTTTTCCTCTTCGCTGCAGTCTTCGAAATCTTCCAAAACCGGTGCATAGGTGTTTGCTTGGGTTGAACACCTTTCCGGAATTTCTGTCGCAACTTTAAGCCATCGTTTCTGCACGGAATATATTTTTATCACTGCTTTTAAACTGCTACTGGCGTTACTGGCGTGCGTTTGGACGGTTAGCAAAATTTAAAGCACACCTGATAGGCAAAGATAGCGAAATTTACTGGCGAGGGGCATGTAGAAACAAGGAGAAGGCGTTAGCGCGCGCAGAGCTCTCCCGCTTGCCTTTAAATTATACGGGGCGCTCTCGCGATACACACCGCTGCTCAGCTGATACCGCGTTTCTTTCGGTTTGCACTGCGCTTTTGCAATACTTTGCGTTGCACGTTGCGCTGGACACCCCTCCCGCGCATGTCTTTCTTTGCGCGCTGTGCGCTTTCGTTCTCTCGGACTTGTTGCGTAATAAAATCGCATTCAAAACGTTTTCAAGCATCATACGGTCTTGAGATGAAGTGTGAAACTCTGTACAATATTACAATGATCACTATCACTAATGAAGATGACAGTGCCACCCACAATTAAATTGATATCACAATTCTGTAAAACCCTTTACATATCGTTAATGTACATCAAGAAAATAATTGGTCTTCGCTCACTTCCCGGAGGTACTCTTAGGGTGTTCTCGACAGAACTTGATGTTTTGTTATTAAATACAGTTCGCTGTGTTCTGTCTTGGAGAAAACTCTCGAACCATCGTAATTCTTTGCCTTTAATGCCAAAATGCATTAACACTTTTAATAATAGTTGCCTCGAAATTGTTTCAAAAGCCCTGTGGCAACCTTGCGTATTACTGCAACGCACTGTAAAGTGCCGAAAGCTTTTAACCTTTGTAAGGTTCCGTACACACCTTTACGCTTACGTGTCGATTGCGAAACTAATACGCGTTCCTCTATTAACACTAATACTACAAACTTATACTACCTACGCTATGTAAGGATTATTACACTACTACCACGAAATCTTCCAGTTGAATTTGTACAGAATAAAATTAAGTTAGTCTTATCTCGCAATCTATATCGATCACATCTCTTTCCCCGTTAAATTCCTACAAATCGAAAGAACGCGCTAAAGTGGTGACCCCGACGTGATCTACCATCAATTAATCCGTAATTTGCTAATTCATTACCGCATCGAACCGTGCATCGCAAATTAAGTGTAAATTCGGTTGATTACGTTTTCGCGCAATGATGAATAGTGAAGATAAAAAAACCGACGCCGCCGCCGACGGCACGAGTAGGGATGCAGCACAATCGCTCGTAGGAGAAATAAAAGCACCGAGACTAAATCCGCCCAGCATGACCGACACAAACATCGAAACCTATTTCATGTCGCTGGAATTTTGGTTTGCGGCATCGGGGATCAGCTTAGCATACGATGTGCGCCGATATAATATCGTGATGGCTCAGGTGCCACCCAACAAGCTGACGGAACTACGCTCGATCATCGATGGCACTCCGGCATACGATAAGTACAAATACATCAAAAGAGAGTTGATAGCGCATTTTGCCGATAGCCAGCAGCGCCGTCTTCAACGTGTCCTCTCGGACATGCCGCTAGGAGACATGAAACCTAGTCGTTTATTTAACGAGATGAAGCGAGTAGCGGGCGATGCATTGAGTGAGGAAGTGCTGCTTGATTTGTGGGCTCGATTGCCGCCACATGCTCAAGTAGCGGTGATCGCTTCTCGAGGAGATGCTGCGGATAAAACGACCATCGCCGACGCCATCGTTGATTCAATGGGACTACGAAAAATCGACGCCATTGACCACATGCAAAATTTCGCGATGGCGCCTTCCCACATCAGAGAACAGGAGGTTGTTGACCCTATACAGGAACTGCATCGTGAAATCGTCGAATTATCTAAACGGCTCGAAAGAGTAGCTTAAGGGAGCCTTCTACCGGACCGTGTTGGTTTAATCGCACGTTCGGCAACGACGCCCGGAGGTGTCGAAAACCGTGTACGACCGGTGCACGATTTGCATCCAACCAGCAATGAAGACACTCTGCTGATGCTATGGGGGAACCCGGCGAACATTCCTCCACAGTCACAATCTTTCGCTTAAAAATTACGGACTCAACCAGCTGCATGCAGTTTATAATCGACACGGGTGCCGATGTGTCCTTAGTGCCGCGAGGATTGCATTCAGCAAAAGTGAAGCCAACCTCTCTACAACTGTTCGCCGCAAATGGGACACCAATTAAAGTTTATGGAGAAGTTATACTAAAGGTCAATCTTGGCCTCCGACGAGAATTTTTGTGGAGTTTCCTGATCGCCGACGTCACATCAGGAATAATTGGTGCCGATTTTTTACGAAATTTCGATTTATTAATCGATTTAAAAAGAAATCGCCTCATCGACAACACCACCCATCTCGAGTCTAACGGATCGCTTGCCAAATCCTGTAAGTACTCCATTAAAACGTTTAATTCAGTGTCACCATACGCAGATTTACTGGCTCAGTTCCCAACGATTACCCGTCTCGCACCCCGGGGACGATCAGCCAATCGACGATCTGTCATCGAATCGAAACTACAGGACAACCGGTATACGCTCGACCAAGACGCCTGCCTCCCGACAAACTAGAAGCAGCTCGAACTGAATTCGAACAACTGATGAAACTCGGCATATGCCGACCCTTAAGCAGTAACTGGGCCAGCCCTCTTCATATGGTAAAAAAGGCGGATGGGTCCTGGCGACCATGCGGGGACTACTAATTATGATTATGATGTAAGTACTACAAAGTTTAAAAATTTGGATTACGATAGTACAGTACAGTACAGAACAGAACAGAACAGAACGACTTCTTCTTCCAGCTTTAACTAAACCACCCCCCTCCCCCCCGGCTGCAAACTAGAATAAATCGCTATACCATTTGGGATTGGGATTCAAAGATTCAAATCCCATCCAGGATTGGGATTCGAAGATTCGAATCCCTTCTGAGATTCATTTTTCCCATCACTAGTGTGTGTGCAACACTTTCGCCAAATGTGTTTTCTTCCGGAATGTTATGATCCATCGGTCAAAGAAAGGCGGTATGCATGACAGTGGCGGATTAGGGGAATCGGGGGTCCTAGGCGGAAAGACGAGAGAGGAGGGGGTACTGGATACTGTTGGGAGATTGAACGGTAGACTTAAATTGCCGGTGAGAGAGAGGGGTAGCCATGGGACCGCTACGATCATCGGTCACTGGCCCTAAAATTGTTGCCGGCATGGGGGGGGGAGGGGGGGGGGGAGTTCAAATGGTTCTCCAGCCACGGGGCCCCAACGACCATGGAATGTAATGCTAAGTTCTTCTTCTTTTTATTATTGTTAGTATTGATGTGATAGCCTACGCGATCGTTCTGGCCTTTTCAGGACTTGAGTGGTTCGTAGCCGGATAGTCAGCCCTTGCTACGGACGGTTCATACGCGATTAGAACCCACGACGGGCATGCTGTTAAAATATGCGGAATGATATCGGTGCCGCGGGACCGCTCCTATCCAGCGGGCAACTTGCATACTGCCACACTGTCTCCTGCCCAATGCATACGCTGCAGGCAGGGGAAAGGATGCACCTCCACAATAAATAAAACACCTTCATGAACCAGCGGTAGATCTAACGGTAGGCGGACTAGGTGGTTGCCGAAAATATCTAGTCTGTAGTATGCCGTATGTCTACAAGTGGACAGAGTATTAGCGACAAGGGAAGCCGGAAAGATGGTCGTTGGGGCCCCGTGGATGGAGAACCATTTGCCCCCCCCCCCCCCCCCCCCCCCCCCCCCCCTCGTACCGGCAATAATTTGAGAGCCTGTGACCGATGATCGTAGGGGTCCCATGACCACTTCCCCAGCGCCAGCAATTAAAGTATACTGTTCAATCTCCCAACAGCTGTGTGCCAGTACCCTCTGTGTGCGTCATCAGTTGCCATTCATAGCGGCCTCAACTCGTCTTTCCGCCTTTCATGAACACCTTCCTTTCTTTGACCGATGGATCATAACATTCTGGAAGAAAACACATATGGCGAAAGTGTTGCACACACACTAGTGATGGGAAAAATGAATCTCAGAAGGGATTCGAATCTTCGAATCCCAATCCTGGATGGGATTTGAATCTTTGAATCCCAATCCCAAATGGTATAGCGATTTATTCTAGTTTGCAGCCTGGGGGGAGGGGAGTGGTTTAGTTAAAGCTGGAAGAAGAAGTCGTTCTTTTCTGTTCTGTTCTGTTCTGTACTGTACTGTACTGTCGTACTCCAAATTTTTAAACTTTGTAGTACTTACATCATAATTAGTACAGGTCCCCGAGAAAACAGGACCTCTACTCAATATTGTTAAGGTGTCAATTCAAGTATCGAACTATCCATACGTAAACACAACAACTATGTGTAAACGCGGCCTCATGAACTTTGTATATATATACACTTGGATTTCAATAAAACTGTGTAGTCGCATGCTAGCTGTTCTCGGTGTCACTTCATTTCGATCACATATCACAACAAATATCGAATAAAAAAAAATATTTTAAAATTAAATGCTACATTACACGAACATTTGTTATATCTTGACTGAAAACTGCGTGATTTGACTTCCTGAATTAGAGATAGCGGGTTTCTCTCGACCTCAATTAATAGTGTATCTCGGGCCTGATAGCCTCTAATTTCAATCGCAATCCCAATTCCAATCGAATCGCAATCAGAATCCCACTCGGAATTCCAATCGAATCGCAATCCCAATCATAATCCTAATCGAAACGCAATACCAATCGAATCCCAATCTTTCGAATCCTAATCGAATCGCAATCCCAATCAGAATCCCAATCGAATCCCAAACGAATCCCAATCCCAGTCGATTCGCAAACGAATACCAATCTTAATCGAATCGCAAACTGTTAAAGTGAGCAACCTCTGCTTAACTATTGCTTATTCGGATGTCACTTTGACATTTGGACTTTGTTCATTGGGAACGCATTTCTCTCTTTTAGGTTGGCAGTCATGCCGTTAATCTTGATTCATTGAACTTATTCTTTCCTGTAATTTTGTAGCGACAAGTCGCATATCGTTTTTGCTTCAATAAATACATTTTTACAAACAAATCCCCATCCCAATCGAATCGCAATCAAATTCCAAACGCAAAGGAATCTTTTAGGGATTCAAATCCTACAAACGGGATCCGATCCGATCGAATCTTTCTAGAGATTGAATCTTCGAATCTTCCGAATCCTGAATCTCCAAACACTAACACACACGCACATTCACACCCATGCGCAGATGGTTCAGCATATCTGTGTAATCTACACTATGATATAGAAATGATAACCACACCGTTTGGTTGTCTTCTGTCTAACGCCCGTTTATTTCTCTTTCAAGCGGTTTGTCGCTTTGACAGATTGGCGTTGTCGAAGCTGCCTGAACCTGCACGTCACTGATTGAAGTGCAGGGCTGCCTAACACCACATACACCATACGAAAGCAAAAGCTTAGTGTAACAAAGTCATGCTTAATGCTTAGCACGTTCAGTTCGATGGCAGGCCCCAGGGACTGCGAGACTATCCAGTATGCCGGTTTCACATTCTGTTGTATATTTCGGGACAATCCGCGTGCTTTATTGTTGCGTTCACAAGACAAAGTGAGGCTCAAAGTGGGTTTATTATACAGGTGGGCTTATCCCGAACAAATTGACAGCCGTACTGTAGAAAAATGAAAACGAAATGACAGGAGGGGATTCGATCATTTGTTGATGTATGCGTGTGAACTCCAATGGCTATTTTGGATTATGTGTCGTAGTGTGGGTGAAAAACTACGTATCACAATCGAATCCCCTCCTGTCATTCGTTCGTCCAATATGGCCTTCCCGCCAAACCTATAAGCCCACCTAGTCCCTATACCCACTTTGGTGAGGCTAACACTGCTTCTAGACGACCAACTTTTGTACAGCGACAATTTTTGGCGACAATTTTTTGACAGGTCTTTGTTCTAAACCTGCTGTCAAAACCTATCGTTTTTAGTACACATCCGGCAGCCCGCGAGTGTCGCAGAGTTGTGAAAATTTCACAAAATCTCTATTCATTTTTTGCGCGTAACGTCAGTTTGGAAAAGTTGCCTGTGGTTGTGCCGAACAATATGAATAAATATACTGTAAGTACACGAAACAAACAATCAAAACAATATCAATAAGTGGACTTTGTTTATTTACTCGTTTGTTTCGTTTTTAGGGTGCAAACATGTCTCAGGAAGACTCTTTGTTCTTCATTCAGCAAGTACAAATGCGTGAATGCTTATGGAACCGACGTGATATACACTATAAAAATAAAATAAAACAGGCCGACGCATGGGCTTCAATTGGAGAATTAATGGGAAAAGATCCATTTGAGCTGCGGCAGAAGTGGCAATCTCTGCAAAGCTCGTTCCGACACTTCAAGGGTGTTTACAAAAGCAGCGAACAAACGGGATCTGGTAAGTAAATTATGTGTGATAAAGAAATAGGTTACGTTACTATAGGCTAAACAAAACAATCGAGCACCTGGAACACCATGCTTGGCAGTACTGTGAATTTCAGTAAAATCCTAATCGCTATACTTTTTTTTCAATCGAAACCGATCCAATGGACGGTTCCATTGCATGTTCTTGCACCTGGCCGACTGCTCTATCGATTTAAGTGTATCACAAACCGTTATGGTAATTCTATTCTAACCTACTAACAGTATGGAAAAGTGGGACAAATAGCTTAATTGTATTAAGCGAAAAACTCGTGGCTGCCCCCGTACCGTTACCCGGCACACGGATTCCCACCGGATGCTTCCTCCAGACGCAGCTTCCCGCCCTTCAGTAGTTGATCGGTCTCGCATTCCTCCCTCTCGTCGTCCAGGTCGAACGATTTGAAACTAAAGCTGGGAACGTAGCTGTACTTGGAGCATATACTATGACGTCTCCTAGGCATCAAAGGATAAGGAAAGGATGCACACCATTTCGCATAATGTATCAAAATGATCGGTTAGGCCGGTCTCGTAGTACAGTCGTCAACTCGTACGACTTAACAACATGCCCGTCATGGGTTCAAGCCCCAAATAGACCGTGCCGCCATACGTAGGATTGACTATCCTGCTATGGGGGGAAATCAATTAGTCACTGAAAGCCAAACCCACAAGAGGTAAAGGCAGGCCTTGACCGACAACGGTTGTTGAGCCAAAGAAGAAGAAGAAGAAGATCAAAATGATAGAAACAATGTTTTAATGAAATAAACAATTTCTATTCAGCTTCCTAGACGATGTTTAAAACTAATATTATTATTTTATTTTATTTTAGCTGCGCAACCCAATAGAAAAAAATGGTTTGCATATGATGCAATGAGTTTCATGTCGGTGACCAACGAATGTGGAACTACAGTAGATACGTTGGTATGTATATAAAATCAATCTGGTATTTATTTTAAAAAAGAAGGCAGATCTAAGCAGAGAGAGCTTTTTCATAGGTTAACGCAAAGTCCATATAATACAGAGGTCGATGCATAGCTCGATTTTGGTCCACCATTTTGAAAGCTTATTTTTGACAGTTAGATGAAAAAGCGTTCACAAACGATTCCAAACAACCATACACTTTTTAGGGCTAATTGTGCATTTTGTGCTCAAGACTTAGTTTAACTATACATTTCTTTCTCATGAGTAGTTTTTTCAGTAATTCATCACTTAAAAATGACCACAATCTGAAATCTGGCCTCTTAGCTTTGACCCTCTTGAGCTGCACAAGATTTCGTCGTAATTTCGGGCGCTGATCTTGTTGTAATTGATAATTTCACTATAATTATATCTTTTCTTGATATTCGTCAACTTTTTAAAGTACAATATTACAAACAAACGATGTAAAAATGGCCGAAAATGCTTTCAGACCACTGCTTGCACAACAACTAAAACCTCAATGTATGCTACGATGAAACCATTGAAGCTTTTTCATCCAGCTGTCAAAACTTTCCCACGCTTTTTGATCAAATGTTCTGGACGACTCGACCTCTGTATTATATAGACTTTGGGTTAACGGATAGGCTGAATCGTTCTAGATATGCTCATACTTTTACACTTACATTTCACGGTGTGATGTTATCCTTTCTCCCTCTCCATTCGTCGTAACTAAGCAGGCGGATTAGTAGTATTTGCTACGGGTAAACGATCCGAATGAGGCTATGTCCGAAATCACGACGGGTATGTTCTTAAGGCGAGGAATCGTTTATCTTATTGGTATACACTTGCTGTATGTTGTGAATTTATATATTTATTTTATTACTCAAGTAGGGACAGTCCAGCAAAGAGGCGTAAGGGAATAGTAGCCCGTGTTGGTACTATGATATCTATTGAACGCACGGCACGTTATGAAAAATATTACAACTCAGAATAAATTCCAATAAACCCCAAAAAGATCCTTCGAAAATAATATCAATGTATTTTTTAGATAATTCTGACTAAACTACTTTCGTTCATTGAGAAAATCCTATAAGTCCGTTGCTAGACGATTTCAATATATTTTGATGTCTTTCATGTTGTCAACAACATTAGACCATTGACTAACGGATGTCTCCAACCCGGCAGGTGCAGGTTGATCCGGAAGTCAGTAAATATCTACTTATATAAACATGTTAATAGCTAAATACTTACGTTGAATGTATACTCCAAACTTCTATAATTGTCCCCAGTTGCCAAAAATCTTAAAGTTATTATCAAACGTTCTCTAGCACTTATAGCATTTCTCATCTCCGTATCTTTTTTTGCAATCTTAGGAGTGATTAGAGCCAGTAAATAATCAAAATCTTCTGTTGAAAGTCGAAGGAAATTCACGACGGTGTTATCCAATTCTTCTTCTAATATTTTGTTGTACTTATGACTTGCATCTTCATTTCTACCTCGTAGAATAGGTCGCATCCACAACCGCTTTTGGGGTTGTCTCAGTTGCAGTATATGCAACCGAATAAAATTGGTCCATGCAGCTGTATATCCCAGCAAAACATTTGTTCGATTCATTTTCCTGCTGAGTATATTTTAAATTATGAAAACTTATACAACATTTCATTAGATGAGTTGTGTCTACCTTATATCTGCTTATACCGAACAATCAATTCAAGATTGAAAAAACAGCTTCATCACAAGTGAATACAATTTGACAGCTCCAACACAATTTGCGACATTTGCTTTCTAGACGTCCATATAAAATTTCGGCGACATTTTCGATTTTGACAGCAGGTTTAGAACAAAGATCTGTCAAAAAACTTGTCGCCGAAAATTGTCGCGGTACAAAAGTTGGTCGTCTAGAAGCAGTGTAATACACGAAGTGACATTTGACAACTGACGTTTCAACCAAGATGTCGAAACTTGGTGAGAAGAGATGTGATTGTTACACCTTCCTTTTTTTAGTAAAGCTGGTACGGCGCGTAACGAGCTGGTGTATGATGTGGTCTTCTTGACCGTCGCAGTTGCCCACCATGTTGTTGATATGTAGATACTTCAAGTTCTCCCAAGAATTCACGCCGCAAGAAATCATCTACTTCCGGTTCAATTGATGGTGGCGGTACGCTGGACGTTGTTGGATTGCTGGCAGGTCTCAGGTTCCATGAACTGAGAAGGATGTCCAATGTAATGGGTTTGGGGGGGGGGGGGGAGGGGGGGGGGGGTTGTGAAATGGTGTACGAATCATGCACTGCAAATTTTCTGAGTTTGCTGCAGTTACTTTTTTTACTGAAAGCTATTTAGTAATACATGGTTTTGTCGTTTCACTGAATATTTGTAAAACAAATTACTGAAAATGCATTTATTTATTCTGTCAAAACGACATGTAAGTCAGTTTGAGCCTCAAAAGAAAATATAATGCGATGCCCGCTTGCTCGTGATGAACAAAAATTTGATTTGGGTAAGCGGTTACTTACGGACACCCCGATAAAATTTTAGGTGCATATTCGGCTTGCGGAATTAACGTTTTGGTTTAGAAAAATCTTCACACCACTTTGCTGTTCTTGCTGAAATTTCGTGGTAACCGTGAGTGCATACCAAATCAACAAACTTGTTTCGACAAAATACAGTTCACATCTGTATAAAACTTTATGAAACAGAAATGAACATGAGCAGAATGGACTGCCATGCTGGGCATCAATAAAAACCCCAATTTCTATACTTTTTTCGCCAATTTTTAATCGATATCAATGACTAAACAATCAGTAATATCAGAAAGGCTTTGTGGTATGTTCAAATTTTGGGAACTGTGGATACTGTTTCGAAGCGGACTTTCGACACTTGATCGTCTAGGCGATCATAAAAACCTTTAGGACGTTGGAGTTTAGAGGGCTTACCTTGGGTAGGAGGACATAAGTAAACTCCTTAAATGAGAAGTCGATAGATGATGGATGGGCTTAGTCCTATCCTGACAATCCGAACAAATCTGACCTGCCATGATCGGAGTTGGTTTTATTTATACTCAAAAGAAGTTAAAGGTCGGAAAGTTATCGTTCTCACTAAGCTAGTTACGTTTGTCTTTTATTGACAAGAACGATGGTTCTAACCGATATTTTCTTTCCTACTTTACAGTTTCCAGCTCGTGTTTCATAGTACGGACGATTTGATTTAAAATCGTCATCGTGAGCATAACATGAAAACAATTGTTTGCTTTTACGTTGGTGTTAACCTTTACAATGAATACTGAAGTACCGTCTTGCTTCGAATTACGGCCACTTCATTTTCAATCGATCAGAGCGAAAACTTCTTGCACGCGGGAAAAACAATATTTTCATTCGAAAGTAACTGGAAATACCCTGTATTGCAGTATGTTTGTCTCAAGTGATCCGCGGACCACAGATTGGAGACCACTGCTTTAGATCAGCTGCTTTCTAAATGATCGATCGTTGAGGGCCAGGAGAATGCATTTTTTTCTTCTACACATACATAATTATATTATTAAAGTTAATACACAATATAACTGGTTTATGATATTAAACAATGCGATTGGTTATATTGTTGTTTTTCTCAAATTATTATATCATCCAAGCAAGATTCAAATTCGTTTTATTGACTTACAATTACTAAAATTGATTGTAAAGATTCTTCAATTAAGAGACAGCAGCATAGTGTGCAAAAGTCATAAAAAGTTCCAAACAATTAAGCAAAATCGAAATATCGCTTCTCAATGTACCCTTCCTTCCATGTTGCAAATTTGTTTCAGGATATATCTGAAGATGGTACAAAAACCTTAACAGCTGAAAAATTATCGCGACAAACGTACAATCGTTCAGTACTATTATAAGGCCACGGACAAGTAAGGCCAGGTCAGACGAATTGATAGCGCATTTCCTTAAAAAAACTCCTAGAAAATCGTTGCATCCTGAAAAAGCAATAGTGTGTGTTCTGTATTTACTGTTGTGAGTTCACTGGTTTATTAGAAAAAATACTTCGAGTTTACACAATTCGTTTTATACGCGATAACAATGGCAATCGGAGAGAAAAGAGAGTCCAAAAAGCGCGGACGTAAGCGGCGTGGTCTGCTTGGATGACAGCTGTTGACGTCTGTCACTTATCCTGCGTTCACATACATAACATTTCCTCCCTGCTTTAATAAAGATGCTTCTAGTTAGAAAATTTCTTGGGAGGCTGCCGGAGTCTGGTCGAACGACGCAAAGTTGTTGACACGTTCCCTGGTGGTTGTGGGCTGGAAGGTGGTGTTGACAAGGTCTCATCCTCCAAATCGTCATCAGCTGTTACGACCTGCTCTGGTTCTGCTGGGGCTGACGGTGCTGCGTGGCCATAGAAACGAAGCCTTCTAGTAGCGGTACTTGAAGATACAGCTAGTGGTGTCGATGTGGTAGTCGTTGCCACCGGTGGTGAGATTGCAGCTGAAGAACTTTCTTCTTCATCGTTGGTCTTCATTTCAAACCGTCGAATTTGATCAATGTGTCGCTTCAAATGTTGACCGTTGTACAACACATCGTAATGTAGGTCTCCCAATCGGGCGAAGATGGTAGCCGGAATCCACTTGTCCATGCGCGTGTTGCATGATAGTACGTAGACGGACTGTCCAGGTGGCAAAGTTCGAAACGCAGGCCGGAACTGGGCTTTTTGTCTTTCGGAGACACTGGCGTGAACAGCTTGTGGTCTCACGAGGTCGAGTCGAGTACGAATGTTTCGTCCAAGAAACAGTTTGGCTGGAGAGTCTTTCGTCTCGGCGTGTGGAGTTTTACGGAAATGCTGTAGGAATGTGTTTAAGTTGCGTGTGAGGTTAGCGCTTGTTGTTCCCATAGCTTTGAGACCATTTTTCACCGTTTGGACATAACGTTCGGCTTGTCCATTGGTTGCTGGGTGGTAAGGTGCGGTGAGTTTGTGATATTTGACTCCATTCTTTTGCAGGAACTCTTTAAACTCCTTTGCGGTGAACTGAGTACCGTTATCGGATACTACGGTGATCGGTACTCCATACGTTGCAAAGAGTTCGTCTAGAATTTTAATTGTTGCTGCTGAAGTTATAGTGTTTGTGGGCTTGACTTCGACCCATTTACTAAAAGCGTCGACAACAATTAACAGCATAGTGTTGCATACGGGACCAGCGAAGTCAATATGGATGCGCTCCCAGGGAGCACTCGGATACTCCCAGTGATGGCTGTCGAACCTGGGAGGTGTTGGTCCATAACGAGCACATGCGTGACACTCCTTAGCTGTTTTCTCTATATCGGCGTTGTTGATGACAGCGCCGCATAATTAGGTCATCACGGCCTGGGAACTGACCGACCGAACGAAAACAATTGTAAGCAAATCTAATGTAAACAATATCGACCAAATAAAAACTGCTGATCGCGATCGATCAGCAGAAAATTAGTATATAAGTTAGGAATAAGCATGAATAAATCGACTTTCAAGCACAAGAACTCAAAGACTAAGTTGTTTGTCTGTTCCAAGCCAAGTCGGACGGTAAAATCCTCCTGTCTTGGCGCTTCCCAACGAGTTCAGACTCGGTGCGGAAAATATATGGTGGCTCCAGAGAGGATTAGTAGAGACCTCGCAACGTACAAGTCGGAGGTTAACTTCCGATCTTGAAACCCAGAGTCGGCAGGAACATACAAGTCGGAGGTTAGCTTCCGATCTTGACGAACGTAGTAACCTCAGAAAGGGCGTTTAAAACGGACGACCTGAGAACATCTGATCGAAAATCATTACGTAGCGTACTAGTAACAAAGTGCAGTGTAAACAATTACGCGTGTGGCACGCATTCGCAGTGAGAACGTAATAAAACCCACAAGACGCTAACGACCGCGGTTTACGGACGTTCCCGTAAAGCACCGGCAGTGTACTCCAATTACAACAACACAAGTAAATGTGCGGATCAAGAAAAGATCAACAGTTGTGGAGTGTAACAATACGGGACGTGCATACAAAAAAGAAATCTTCGAGCTAAACCGTATCCGGCTTTAGCATTTCCGGGAAACCACAAACATAAAGGTGTTGATAAGAGTGCGAACTAGAGGAGTAGTACGTGTCCAGCTTATTGACGTGTGTTGATACGGTGATCGGTAGCCAATGGTCATCGCCCCGGAAGACCCGATTATCCAACGAAAAAGCATGGCGGCAATACTACCCAAGCAGCGGATCTGAAGGCGACCAGAAGACAGGGGTACTGACGACACCGCGGGGGATCACCTGAAGACGACCTCGAGCAGGACAAGCAGGGGCGTTGTAAGAGCAGCAACGACACGACGACACCCATCCAGATCGGCAGCGACAGCCCAGTTACTTTATCCACCGGTTACGCAAAGTGAGTAGTATGGATATCATATTTAAAAGCAACCCGAAAGGCAATTGCAAGCTATGCAAGAACCCCGATGAGTGGGACACACAAGTTAATTGTATCGAGTGTGACAGATGGTTACATCTCAAATGTCTGAAGCTAGAAGGTCCCGTTAAAAAATATGTGTGTCCAAAATACTACACAATAGCTGAGGAACGCAAGGGAAATAGGGAGGCCTTAATGCAAACAGAGAGGCTACTAAAAGAAAAAACTGAAGCGGAAAAAAGAACTAGAGAAGAAAACGAAAGGTGTGAGAAGGAAATCGAAAGACTAGAAGACATATTAAGAAATGAAGAAATACATAACCAATCCGACACAACTCACCTACAAGACGACATACAGACACTTACAACAAACGTAAATAAAATGGCAAACTTGGGTTTTGCTCCACGCAAGAAGACAGTTTTAAAACTTCCGGATTTCTATGGCAATTATAGAACATGGCCTCGTTTTAAACTACTGTTCGAAGAAACCACTCGAACAGAAAAATTTACGAATTTGGAAAACCTTACACGGCTCCAAATTCACCTTAAGGGAGATGCATTGCGATCCGTTAGCGGGTTGATGTTGAACCCAAGTAACGTGGATGCAATCTTGGAAAGATTGGGGAGGTTATATGGCAACCCAGTTAGCATTTTTAACGCCTTACTAAAAGACCTTATGGTGGTTAAACGGGCATCTTTGGAAAATCCATCTTCGATTATTGAGTTCTGTAACGCACTGAATAACATGGTGGAAAATATGACCATGTTGAACCAAACGGAGTACTTGATGGACCAAAGGCTCCTTACAGATCTGGTCGCAAAACTCTCTCCGGACCTTAAAACCAGGTGGCTCAGAGATTCACTAAACGAGGAAGGTGACAAAATCAAAACCTTGAAAGATTTCAGCAAATGGTTGAAACCAACAGAAGACGTGGCGATCACACTTCTTGCTATGGAAGGTGGTCAAAGAGATAGACCGGCGAGGCTGAATACTCACTATTCAGCCAGCCATCAAATTTCAAATAAAAGCTGTCTAATTTGCAGCCGTCCTCATGAAACCATATCTTGTTACAAGCTAAAGAATGCCTCAGTAAACGAAAGATGGAAAATGCTGAAGGAGAAAAACGTTTGCACTAACTGCTGCAAATTCTCTAACCATGCGGCCATTAACTGTCGCTCAAGGCCGCAGTGTACAGTGGATGGTTGTGGACGACGACACAACACCATATTGCATGAAGAAAAATTCAACTCAATGGGCGCGGCGTCAAAAGCACATTTAAATTTTCATCAAAACTCGGAACAATACCTATTTCAAGTTCTGCCAATAACTGTCTATAACGAAAACAACTCCATCGAAACATTTGCATTGATAGACCCAGGATCCTCAACGAGCCTCATGACAGAAAGCCTAAGACAGAAACTAAATCTGCATGGCCCAAGGAAGCCGTTAACACTTTCGTGGACAAATGGATGCAAACAGGTAGAGGATACAAGCACGTCGGTATCTCTGAAACTCAGAGGTCCAAACGGCAGGCTGCAGGACATAAGAACAGTAAATGAACTGGACCTACCCACTCAAAGCATCAATGCAAACGTGTTGAAGAGAAAATTTTCCCACTTAAAGACGGTAAATATTTCAAGCTACAAAAATGCTAAACCCACCATTCTGTTAGGACTTCCACATGCTTATTACACGCAAGCTGTGGAGTCCAAATCAGGAGCGCCCAATGAACCAGTGGCACACAAAACACGCATTGGTTGGGTCGTATTTGGTAAGTGCAGAGATGGTGATGCAAAAGAAAATCAACATCTTTTCACAATACAGGATAAGAAAGAGGAGGAAGAAAAGTCAATGAGGGACCTGATGAAAAGGTTTTTTTCAACAGAAGAATTTGGCGTAAGGGAAACCAAATTCACCCCAAAATCAAAGGACCATGAAAGAGCCCTAAGTGTAATGAATGACACACTGAAATATACAAATAATCAGTATGAGATTGGCCTACTTTGGAAAGATCCCAATGTATCCTTACCAAGCAGCTACGCACAGGCGCTAAGAAGGCTCGAAAGTCAAGAACGGAAAATGACAGGTAATGACGAAATGAAAACCTGGTATAAAAATCAAATTACTGATTATGTTCAGAAAGGTTACGCTCGTAAACTAACACCATTTGAATTGCTGAATAGAGATCCAAAGATCAATTACATTCCCCATTTTATGGTCATCAATCCAAATAAGCCAACTCCAAAACCAAGACTGGTTTTCGATGCAGCTGCAAAGAACGAAGGGATTTCGCTTAACTCTACTCTCTTGTCCGGACCAGACGCCACTACGTCAATTTTTGGAGTATTAATCCGCTTTCGCGAATACCCTATCGCCTGTTCAGGGGACATCAAGGAGATGTTCCATCATATACGGATCCGCAAAGAAGATAAAGTGGCTCAACGATTTTTATTCAGGGATAATCCACGCAACGAACCCCAAGTATACGTTATGAACGTCATGACCTTCGGTGCCACATGCTCTCCTGCTTGTGCCCAGTTCGTTAAAAATGAAAACGCCTTAAAATATAAAGACAAATACCCCACTGCAGTGGAAGCAATAGTAAAAAACCACTATGTTGATGATTATCTTGATAGTTTTCTACTATCAATGATGCAATCAAGACTATTAACGAGGTTTGCCTCATACATGATAGAGCGCATTTCTTTATGAGAAATTTCGTTTCTAACTGTCAGGATGTAATAAGAAGCATCCCAGATGATAGATCCTCACAACAAGAGCTGCTGCACATCTCTAATAAAGATATGAATTTTGAGAAAATTTTGGGGCAATACTGGGACAAAACAAACGATGTGTTAAGGTATAGCATACCCCGTGTTCCATAATTTCAAAAAGAGAAATGCTAGCCTACTTGATGAAAATATATGATCCATTGGGGCTAGCGGCAAACTATACTACGCAAGCGAAGGTCATCATCCAAGAAATTTGGAAAACAGAACTGGATTGGGATAGCCCAGTACCAGAACGCATAATGGAACAATGGCAAAGATGGAAGGAAAGAATAAAGGAACTAGAACACATACAAATACCTAGATGCTACTCGGTGGCTAGCAATATCGAAGTAACTGAGTTACACACTTTCGTTGACGCTTCGGAGAAAGCGTTCGCAGCAGTAGTGTACTTAAGAACATTAACAGAAAAGGGGATTGACGTAAACATAGTGGCGGCAAAAACGAGAGTGGCACCAATAAAACCACTCTCAATTCCTAAGCTGGAACTTCAAGCAGCAGTACTCGGAGTCAGACTCGCCGAGACTGTTAAGGAGGAATTAAGAATTACCACTGATAGGGACTATTATTGGTCAGATTCCAAAACCGTCCTAGGATGGATCAATGCCGATCCACAAAAGTACAAACAATTTGTGGCGGTAAGAATTGGAGAGATTTTAGATACTACCAATGCTAGTCAATGGAAGTGGGTCTCCTCCGAAAATAATCCTGCAGACGAAGCAACTAAGGTAGTTACAAGAAAATCTATATGGCTGAATGGCCCAGTATTTCTTGAACAAAGGGAAATTGAATATAGGGACCCCAAGCTAATCACTACTCATGAGGAAATCCGTCCAAATCTTATGATTAAAACCATAGAGAAGAGAACATTCAACTTTATAAAAACCGAATGGTGTTCAAATTGGCTAAGACTGAAGAGATCACTGGCAATCAATTTAAAATATATAGAATTTTTGAAAAGCAAGGTCAAGCGATTAGCATTTTCCCCGATAGTAGAAAAGGAAAACCTGGATAAAGCAGAAAAACTCTTATTGCAAAAGGCACAATGGGAGATATACGAAGATGATTTAGTTCAGCTTTCACTCAATGGACAAGTCTCTAAAAACAGCACAATAAAGAATCTCAATCCACAAGTAATAGAAGGACTACTACGAGCAAGGGGACGATTAGCAAATATATGCTACCTCTCCGATGACGTGAAACAACCCATAATATTACCCCAGAGGCATCACGTGACAGAATTGATCAAACAGCATTATCATGAACGCTACATGCATAAAAAGATGGAAGCAGTTATTGCGGCAATCGGGCAAAGGTTTTGGGTAATCGACCTTAGGGCCGTGGTAAGAAGCGTGATCAGCAAATGCCAGCGTTGCAAAAATGAACGCGCACGTCCCATTGCCCCGATGATGGCCCCCCTTCCAGAAAGCCGAGCCGCTGTGTTCAAAAAACCCTTCACCCATACAGGTGTAGATTACTTTGGACCCATGACAGTGTCAATCGGAAGAAGGGTAGAAAAAAGATGGGGAGCGATATTCACGTGTATGACAACGCGCGCTATACATTTAGAAATCGCTAAAGACTTAAGTACAAATTCCTTCATAATGTGCCTAAAAAATGTGCAGCATAGGCGTGGAAAGATTTGTCACATATACAGTGACAATGGTACAAACTTCGTTGGGGCAAACAGGCAAATAACGGAACTCATCGAAAGATGTGCAACCAACGGTATCAAATGGCACTTCAATCCCCCGGCCGCGCCTCACTTTGGAGGTGTATGGGAGAGAATGGTCCGAGAGGTCAAGAGCTTGCTGCCAAATAATGATAATATGCCAGAAGAAGTATTAAGATCGGCCTTTATCGAGATCGAATTTATTCTCAATAATAGACCTCTTACTCACATCCCCCTCGAAACTGAAGACGACGAACCTCTCACACCGTTTCACTTCTTGATAGGGTGTTCCGGAGAGGCCGAACCTACGCCAGCCGGGATTTCAGCAGCTGAAGCTAGCAGAAACAACTGGAAGAAGGCACAAGTTATCACCCAAAACTATTGGGAACGTTGGTTCAAGGAGTACCTCCCAACATTAGCCAAACGAGAAAAGTGGATAGAACGCTCAGACCCAATACAACCTGATGACATAGTCGTCTTCCCAGACGAACAACGCGTGGGTAGGTGGTTAAAGTGCCGGGTAGTAGAAGTTTATCCCGCTAAAGACGGGCAAGTTAGATCCGCAAAGATTAAAGTTGAAAACGGCGAATACAAACGCCCTGTTATCAACCTATCAGTACTAGAGGCGTCGATGCCGGGCCAGTAGACATATGATCGGGCTAAGGCTTTCATCCTAACGATGCCAAAGTGTGCCACATGCAAATCGTTAAGAATGGCTTGACGTAGTGTGCTTGGTATGACTACTCGGTGCTCAAAGAGTAAACAGTTGGCTGCGATTGTGTACTTCGATTCGGGTGCTTTGTATCCATATTGTCCGAGGTTTTGACCTTGCTCAACGTGTTGAAGGATTTTTCCTAGGTGAGGATCTTTGCGCGTTTCTCGAGCAATGTGCTCTGCTCTAACTGGCAGTTATTCGATTTGGACATGCGCAAATTTTTCAAAATCGTCGCCTGAGCTTCTTCCCTCGTCTTTGAATTGGTTGACATTAGAATTGTTCGGAATTCTCGAACAGTAGTCAACGTTCGTGTTGAGATTCGTAGGCTTGAATACAACATCGAAGTTGAAGTGTGCCAAGTAGTCAGCATAATTCGCCATTCTGCTAATACACAACGTTGGAAGGGATTTCTCGGTGTGTAGAATTTGTGTTAGCGGTTTATGGTCCGTCACTAAAGTAAATTTACGTGCATACAAATAGTGAAAGAACTTTTTCACTGCCCACACGATTGCTAACGCCTCTTTGTCTATCTGCGGATACTTTTGCTCTGTTTTGGACATCGTGCAGCTAGCATAAGCTATGGGGCGTTCCGTTCTGTCAGACAATCGGTGTGATAGTACGGCTCCCAAACCGGTTTTGCTGGCATCCGTGGCTAAGATGACGGGAAGTGTAGGATCGTATTGTACCAAGACTTGCGGAGAGATTAGCGCTTCCTTAATATCTTGGTAGGCTTCATCCGCGTCGTCATTTCATTCGAATGTCAGCGCTGTGAGCAAATCACGTAAGCTACGAGCTCGTGTTGAAAGGTTCGGAATGAACGAACTGTAATAGGTAGCTTTGCCTAAAAATAGCTGCAGCTCTTCCGGGGTGTTTGGACGTGGAGCATCACGGATTGCGGCAATGTGTTTGTCGGATTTGTGCAACCCATGGCGATCGATCTTGTGACCAAGACACTCTAACGAAGGAACAGCAAATACACATTTCGCTCGATTAAGCCGGAGTCCGTTATCTTTCAGTTTCTGTAGTGTACCTTTGAGGGTTTCGAGCAGGTTGTCGAAATTGGCTGCGGCTACGATTATGTCGTCGTAAAAATTGACCACGTTGTTTAGGTCTTGCAGAACGCTTTCCATACGCCTTTGCCATATTGCTGGGATATTGGCGGCTCCATACACTGCTCTGGTCGGTCGGATGAGACCATGTGTAACAGTGTTTAGCGTAAGGGCGTGCTTGAAATCATCGTCTATAGGAAGGTGCGTGTATGCATCGGTTAAATCGAGATGACAAAAGAAGGCAGCTCCCTTGAGTTTGTTAAAAATGTCCTCGACCTTCGGGATGGGGTGTTCATCGACTATCATACGAGGATTAACAGTCGGTTTGTAATTACCCGTAATTCTGATGTTTCCGTTCTTTTTAACAACGATGTGTGTGGGTGAAGCCCATTCGGAGTAGTCAACTCTTTCGTAAAAACCTGCTGCAATCTTTTTGTTGATTTCTGCTGCGTAACGCTCTCGCAGAGAAAGTGGCACCTCTCTAGCCTTAGAAAAAATAGGTGTGGCGCCAGGCTTTAGATGTACTTTTGCCGGAGGACCAATTAGCTTTCCAGGGGTATCGCTAAAAACTTCTCGAAAATTTTCCAAAAGATCATTGAGTTTCGATTTTTGAATGGCTGATGGTTCTGTGTCAGTGACTGATTGGACAGAAACATTAGGAGCAAACATGGAATTTATATCGATCTGATCTGAAAACTGCGCGATCCATTCTCTACCGAATAACGGCTCGGATGTTCCCGAAACAACATAAACGTTTAGTTTTCTATTTGCAGACCCCATGGCTACGTTGACTGGCAAACGTCCTAAACAGGTGTGTGACCTGAATAGCTAGAAAACTGTCGTTCGGATGGAAGTAAACGGAATTGTTTTTTAATTGTTTTCAACTTTGCTTCCGAAATAATACCGCATGGGGCTCCTGTGTCAAGCTCCATGTGTAAAGGATGTCCATCGATCGTAACTTCTACCATTTTCTTCCCGGATGGCGAAGTTGTTTGTAGGGCATTTAGCGTTTGTACGTAATCGATGGAGGCTTCTGGGCGGGTGTTTACGGGATTAATAGAATCTTCGTCGTGGTTAGTTTTCCGAGATCTACACACTTTAGAAATGTGTCCCTTTTTGTTGCACGTGTTGCAACGAGCATCACGAAAACGACATTGATTTCGGAGGTGGTTTCCACCACAACCATTGCACATACCTGGATTTGTTGTACCTTGTTTTGGTTTACCTTGGGACGTTTCTCGCCGCGTTGACTTGCTGGGCTTCGACGTAGCACGAGATGCAGGTGTCTTCTTTGTCTTCGGCTGCTCGTAACCCAACTTATTCGTTGATTCGACGGACGGCATCCCTGCGTTAACCTCCTGCGCGGTGTTGTGTGTTGCTTCCAGCGTGCTGGCGATCTCACATGCATCTTTAAATGTTACTGGATTCTTTGCGATAATCTCGTCGCAAATACCACGTTCCATTAGTCCGTGTAGCAATTGTTCGATGAGCATGCGGTCCAAGAACTCTCCGTAATCACAATGAGCAGCTCCCTGCTTCAGGCGTAGTTGAATTGTGCGATGCTTTCTCCTTGCTGCTGCGTAATTTGCCGGAACTTGATGCTTTCGACTTATTGCGCTGTTTGTCAAAATGCGTTTCGAGCGTTTTCCGGAGATCCTTGTACAGAATCTCTTGCGGTAGCTTCGGTGCAATCAGGAACTTTAGCGCGTTGTTTAACTCGGCTCCCATGTGGACTCTCGCGTAATCGGCATACTTTTCGGTAGGGATACCGTTCAGCTGCAGGGCCCATTCCATTCGGTCGAAATAGTCGCAGATGGTCCCTTCGGTGGTGCGATAAGCTGGATGAGAAAATGACGGTGCCCGTGACGTCGACGGTGTTGCATCTTGGCGTGCTTCCCCTGCCGCTGATCCGATGGCTGTTTTTAGGGCTTCCGCGATCATGTGGGATAGCGCAGCCATAGACGATGGATCTAGTGTCGTCATTTTAAAGTAAGTTTTTCTTCTCACAGTGAATCTCTCACAAGGGTAATGTACGTTACAGACTGTGGACCGTAAATCCGGAACTTCTGACACCAAATGTTCTGTATTTACTGTTGTGAGTTCACTGGTTTATTAGAAAAAAAATACTTCGAGTTTACACAATTCGTTTTATACGCGATAACAATGGCAATCGGAGAGAAAAGAGAGTCCAAAAAGCGCGGACGTAAGCGGCGTGGTCTGCTTGGATGACAGCTGTTGACGTCTGTCACTTATCCTGCGTTCACATACATAACAGTGTGTAACCATTGTTCTCGTAAAATCAACAGTCAGGTTTTTATGGAATTATTCGTTTCTATTTTCTAATTTATCCTCAAATTTGACCATATTGATTGGTCCGACAATCCATGTTATGGTGATCAAATTTGGAAGAGTTCAACGATATGAATTGTCATATTAAAATATGTTCAGTTAATTTTTAATGAATAGGATCTTCCTATCTTTCAAAATCGGTTAAATATTTTCTCGGGCCGGACTTTGCGCGATTTTTAAATTTTACGCGATCATTCATATCGATGTTTCCTTTCCGTCGACCCTTCCAATATTGACCCAAACCCTTCAACAGCTTGCCTTTCTACCATCACTTCGTCCAGTCCACAATTTTGACTGGGGCCCCAAAGGTTAGCCGGGGCACGAGTTCTTAGTTTTTGCGAGATAACATAGACACAAGCCAAATTAAAAAGCGCACACATCGACATCAGCATCGATTCTTGAATGAAACCTCAACAGATAAAAAGAGCGTGCTTGGTGTCAGCCAATTTTTCTTGCAAATTTCTACGGCTACGAACCGTTGTGTTGAGATCGGTTTCGCAGCCTTTTAATGTCGTATGTCCTTGTAGTTTGCGTGAGGCATCTCTTGTAACGGATTTTCGCTTTACCCAATTCGTGCGTAGCGTTCAATGCATTTGATGCAACGCTTTGGGCCAACGATGATGAAATGGTATTGTTTTGAGCTGTGGGCATGTATCGCAGCGTTCTGCGCTTCCAACTAAGGTAAAAATATTGCACATGTTCAAAAGGCAAATGTTTTCTGCTTCTGATAGTAAAATGCTTCTGATAATTAAAATAAATATGCTTCTGATAGGTCTGGTAGTAATAGTAAATCTGATTGTAAACATAACCCCCGGAGGGAAAATGGGGGCATATTGGGTTGACAACACCAAATGGAAGGGGCCCCTCAATCGACGGGATCATCAACGGGGCCCCCAAATGGCCGAGGCAATGGAGATTGTTCTTCGTATTATGGCTGTATATGACTGTATGTAGATGCAGCTGTAACGGTTTTTGGTCTTGTTGTATTCGCAAAAATTGGAATAGTCGATAAAAACCATATATAAATGAACATGGTCAAAAGGTTCCTTGAGTATTTTTATACCCTCCCCCCCTTCCTTCTAACTGAAACCTTTCCCATTTCCCCTTCTCTTCGGTCCACAAACTTGATGTGTTCGATTAGGGTCAAGAATGAAAATTTTAGTTTTTGCATTAAAAACACACACAATCCACTATACCAGGCCAGGAATGTGAATACCATTTTTCGTGTGAAACAGCTGTCTGCTTTCGGCACACAATCGCAAAGCGGTAGCAGGGGCCCCGTATACAAGAACAGGACGGTTCATCCCAGCCAAGAGCGCTCACAATGACATCGATTTAACCATTTCTCGAATGAAACCTCAACCCACTGAAGCACCGTTGACCAAACGACCTTCCTAGGCTTTTTAGCGACTCGAGCTTGGTGTCAGTTTTTCCTGCTAATTTCTCCGCCTACGAGCCGATGTATTGAAATTTTGTTTAGGGGCCTTTAAATGTTTGTCTGTGTGTCTGTGTATGTGTGCTTGTGGCTGTTGAAACGGGTTTTCTTTGTGGTTAAACGCAGCGTTCTGTTCTGTGTTCCGTGCATTGGATTTTAGCAGCAAGTGTCTCTGCGTTTTTTTTTGGTGAGCTCGTGCACCGACCATCCACACCAAGACACCAAATGCACGGGGCCCCTTATTAACGGGGACCCTGTACCGACGGGGCCCTTACCGACGGGGCCCCTTCATCGAAGAGTCCACATAATCGTTGGGGCCCCGTAAACCACCTTTGAGTTTTGGCTTCAATATAGCTGTAACGGTTTTTTATCTTGTCTTCACGTAAAAAATTGTATGTAAATAGTGATAAAACATCATTTTAATATTAACATGGCCCAGATCCTTTTTGGACATATGAATACCACCCCTTCCCGATTTCCCCTATTTGTCAGTTGACCACAAAAGTTGAGTAGGGCCCCGCGTGAAAATTTAAGGTTTTGGGTTAAAAGCAGGCTTGAGATGTGAATACCATTTTTCGCGTGAAAATAGCTGTCTGTTTTCGGCACACATCTGCAAAGGGGCAAAGGGGCCCCCAGACAAGCACAGGCACGTTTCATCCAAGCCAAATTGAAAAGCGCACACATCGATATCGATGGAATCGTTTCTTGAATGAAACCTCTACCCACTGGAGCACCGTTGCTTGTTTGATGTTAGTCAATTTTTCCTGCTAATTTTACCGGCTACGAGCCGGTGTATTGATATTCACCGAAAGCGCAGCGTTCTGTGCATTCCATTTTAGCAGCAAGTTGCTCCGCGTGGTTTTGGGTTTGGGTGTCTCGTGCACAGGCCACCCACACCAGCAAAAATTGACGGTTTCTCGCTCTGCCCAATACTTTGCGCCAACGACGATGAGGTATTGATTTGAGCTGTGCGCGCGTGTCGCAGCGTTCTTATTGTCGAACGTCGAACGACGAAGTCGAACATCCACAATGACGGGGCCCCCTAGATCGCCGGGGCCCCTGGCGGCCGCCCAGTCCGCCCACCGTTTAACGCGCCATTGCTGCAACTTCTGGAACTTCTTTAATCTTATCTGGAACAGATAAGGCGCTGGCGTTCAGGCGGCCATACGTTGTACATGACGCTACCAATTCTTTCCAAAATTTCGCCTGCAACCCAGGTCCAAGTGTTAGAATGGTGGACTTAGGCATATTCTTTATCCTTTACTTAGAAGTGTTTTTGCTTTGCTCCATGCTTGGTGTTGTACTGATGATCTTGCGGGTTGTTTTGCTTCTTTGAAAAACTAGTGGGTGGACGAAGAAGTTCCAATGACGTCCTCATCGGATGTTTTAGTACAACCCAGTCAGACAGCCTTCTGTTAATTTACCCATTCGAGCAGTTTTGTGTCTGTCATAACAGTAATTTAAGAACAATTTAGCGGTACGAAGTGTTGTCGTTTGTTGTCAGTGAAAAGATGTAAATTAGAACAAAAAGAGTATTTTTTAATTGATCTTTTAGTGGAAGAAGACATCGGTGGTGTGTTTAAAACTGTAAAATGTAAAAAACAGCTGAGAAATTGCATTTATTAGTGCTATTTGTGCACCACCTTCTCCGGGTGAAGCGGCTGTTCAAGTCGAGTTTGCTTAAAAAATACATTGTAATCGTTTGTATAAGTTAAGGACAATGATTGAATAAAAGCATTCAACTGTAATATAGTACATTTCGTGTTATTTATTAACAATTTGGCCGACAAAAATAAAAATAAAATAGGGGAAGGAATAGGATCTGTCAAAACTGCTCGAATGGGTAAATTAAGGACTGCTAATTTACCATTAAATTACTCTTAAATTACCGGTAATTTAGCGGTAAGATAGGGGTAAATTAAGTCCGA